>NW_010972438.1:2362644-2368899 GCF_000737465.1 Haliaeetus leucocephalus
GGGCGGGCTAGCGGCGGCTCGGCAGCCCCATGCTGCCGGCGGCGCGGCGCTGCCCGGTCCCGTTAGGATGGAGGCTGCGCCGAGCTTCCCCCCCCGCCCGCCGCCGCCTCAGCCGCACATCCACATGGTTACTGCGCTCGGAGCTCGCCCGCCGCCCCTTATATAGCGCCGCGGGGCACTCTGGGTAGCCGAGTCCTGCCGGCGCCGCGCCGCCGCCGGCGAGACCGCGCCGCGGGACTACAACTCCCGGCGTGCTCCGCGCCGGAGGGAGGATGGGGCGACCCCACCGGAGCGGGGCCGGGGCGGTGCCGCGGGGGGCTCCGCCGGCCCCGCCGCCTGCTTCAAACCGGGGGTCGGCCTCGGTCTGGGGGCTGGAAGCTGGTTTGTCCCGAAGAGGGGGGGTTCGCACAGAGCTCTCGCACCGGGCGGGCGGCGGGAGAGGGGTGGGACAGCGCTGCCGAGGAGCAGCGGGATACACCGGCCGGGATCAACGGCGAGAAAATCCAGCCGGGAGAAATAAATCCCCGGTAAACGCAGGACTCGGCGGGGGCTGGGAAGGGCCAAACAGCGGAGGGATGACGCCGAAAGCCTCGCGCTTGAAAGTAAGGGATTGAGGTTTTGCGAGATGATTTACACACGCTGCTTTCGCTTCTGGGGTAATGCAGTTCTTGGAAGAGCAGAGCCCTTCGCCGAGAACGGTCAGCTGTACGGAAGCGGGGTAAACCAGCTGTTTTGCAGAACAGCTCAAAACTTTGAAAGTAGTGAGTTTTACTTGGTTACCTCTCGGTAAGAGCATCCGGCATAGGGGTGCTGCTAACCTTAAAGCCTGTCTACCGACTGACAACGCAACTTAAGGCAGAGCGGCCAGCGGTGATAAAAAATAAGTAATATTTCCTTTTATTTATTACATTGCACAATTATTTGCCCCTAAAATATTAGTCAAGATACACTGTCCACGATTACACTGTAATTTTTATGCCCTCTGTAGGGTACGCGTGGCTACGTCTGGCAGCACAAAGTGCCTCGCAGAAGTGGATGCAATGTTTGCGCTGCAGAACTGCTGTATCACTTTAATTGGCATCTCGCTTCCACCCGCACCTACCGTAGGTAACAGGCAGGAATCGGTGTGTCACTGCTCCTGCCATGCTCACTGCTTGTTTCCCCCTCTAGAGCAGCGGAACGCCACCAGAGAAGGGGAACAAGTCCGGATCAGCCAGTGGTCCGATTCAACACAACCTACCACTGTACTGGTTCTTCATTAAAAAATAACGCCAGAGGAGTTGTAATTATGGCTGTCAAGCAAGAATATGCAGAAGTTGAAGCCCGTTACTTTGGAACTTAAGTGAAGGTCAGTGAATAGAGTTCTATGATTTTCATAAATGGCTGCGATACTACAAGCCATTACTCATCAGAACTTTGGCAGAGTAATGGTGCCTAATAACATTAGGTAATCCTAATGAATTCTCGTGTAATCAAATCTAATCTCTGGATGAGTTTAGTAGGCTGAGGACAGTGAATGGCTAGAACGTCTGGTGCACTTAGGTAGTGACATAAGGACCGTCACTAGAGCCAGTGGCAAAGAGCTTTGCCCACTGAACACCTTTCGCGGTGATGCTAGCTATTGGTATGCCTTGAAATATCTTCATTACCGAGTGCTAAATAAGAGCAGCAGCAGTATGTTAGAAATTGCGTGTAATGTAAGCCATAGTTTTGGGGGATTTCCCAGACAGAGGATGAACGGGTGCCCCAGCCACACTCAACCTGGCAGTATGAAGTTCTGTGAATATGGGATGCAGAGGAGAGGCACAGAGGAGACCTCGGGACATCCCGCTCTATCCCAGTCTGTAAATCTTCAGTTCATTGTCCAAAGAGTTGCATACATCTCTCCATGCTTCTCCTACAGCAGTCATGTCCTTTGTTACCTGCTGCTTCTGCAGCCTACCAGTCCTCTGACCTTGCAGCCTCTCCAGAAGGTAGAATATCAAAGGCTACATTTTCTCTCACGGACCATGTTTGCTTCTGTGTCTTGGTCAGTTCTTCAAAGGCCGTGAAGTTTGTGCTACTGAAGGCCCTTCAGCCAAAAATACCGATCAAGTACTGTGAAGAACTGCCTAGATTTGAAGGGGTAGTGGCAAAGACAAGATAATCATGAACATTTCTAACAGTGGAAAATGTTTCCATTTCTCTTTAGGAACTTGCTTTGGGGTGCTGCTGCAGGCACAGTGAGTTCATAAGGTTCTTAGCATCTTACAGCTTTAAGAAGAGATGAAATGGTAGGGCAGTCTGGGAATGAAAAAAATTCACACTCAGAAGTACCATCGAGTTATTCTCTTAAAGCAGCTGTTTCACTGATAATGTGAACTACAGCAGGTATCCCCCGAGATGGGGAATAGAGTCCTATTCGCTCAGTAGCAAACAAGGGGCTGGGCTTAGATCACACACACATACACAAAGAGGGTCTAAGGAATGAGAATTGTTCAAGAATGCAGAGAGGAAACAGTGAAAAGAATACTACTTGGTAGATATCACTTCAGTCTTTAGAGTGCTATAATATAGATGTTTAGCCCAATCATACACGATTTCAGTCACAGGAAAACACCTTGCAAGAGATGTTTTGGGTTTTTTTTTTTGCTATTGGAGAACTCTGTTCTTTTTTCTTCTTTTTGAACCTTGTTTCTTGTTTTATGCTACCTAATTTGCAATTACCTGTTCACTTCTCTGGACTATTTCGATCAGAAAGCACTCCAGCCTGCTGGGTGGGTTTGCACTTTTTTTGTCTTTCCTGTTAGTGCAGCTGCACAAGAAGCAGCCCTGGAAGAAAAATTAGAACAGAAGATATTCCAGGCAGCCACCAGGACTCTAAGGATCAAACTGTCTAATCTTGCTCGTGGCTGGTCTTCATGATGAGGTAGATGATCACAAAAGCTTTCTGTCATCAGAGCTGTCCCTGCCAGCACTGCAGCACTAGGAGATGAAAAGCACTACTAACAATAGGGACAAATGCTAGGCAACATCTCAGCTTTTCAGCTAAGTGCTGAGAAGTCTCTCATTTCTATAATATTTTAATAGCAGTGAAATCAGTGTCTTAATCCTGAAGCATGGTGTACTCAGTGCGAGGAAAGAGAATAATTAAACTCTGTGTGGAGGAGATTAGCTGCCTGTGAACAAATGACTTAGGAGCACAAACATCATCAATAAATGACACCAGCAAAAGTTCTCAGAAGTCCTCAGGATTACAAACTGGAAGTTGGATGTTGCTCAGAAGCAAACTGTAATTGTAATTATTTCATCTAGTCTCCTGACAGAATAAGGAACATAAATCTTCCCAATGGAAGTACAGAAATGATGCAGAAAAGAATTCTAGGAAAGTAAGCAATGAGAACGAGTGGGCAAGACACACCAGAGAACTGTCCCAGCTCATTGGAAATTAGCTGATTTTCTTGAATTCCACCATTACACAGCCAGAATCCCATGGTTTTAATATGGGGAAGTTATCCTGGCAGGCCATTTTCAGTTCTAGAAGACTGTAGAATTTGGATACCTAGATCTTGCTGTCATTTCAGTAAATTGCATTGGAAATTTGGAAGGAGAAAGTAAGTTCTATTTACTTTGTGTTTTCACAGAGATTCATTAATGCATGGGGCTAAGATCACTGTTTCAACATAAAAGGAATGTTTACATTTTCTGACCCCGAAGCAGCAAGGGTTGATTTTATAATTAAATTTGTATTCATTTGTTTTCCTGCACTCTGTTGCTTTTCTAAGTATGTCACAGGGCAAAAGGGACTAATGATGGATAATTGAAATGCATCCTTGTGAAGACTCCCAGCACTGTCATTTTACACACAGTAAAATTTCATACAACAAATACAGTTGAGTAGTGTTCCTTTCCAGTATTAATACAAAATGAACACACACACACCCCGCGCCCTTCACTATGGTCATGCTTCTTTTTGCTGCACAGTCCTAATCTGTATAGGGAAAAAAACCATATTAAATGTTTTTAATTAATATGCCACAGAATGAGTAAAGATTTCTTTCAGCATCGTGGAGGATCCAAAAGAAGATCCATTCTGCTGACAGCCCCACACAGAAGCTGACAGAAGCTCCCACACAAAGTAAAGATTTACATGATAGAGCACCAAAACCTTCAACAACTACAGGGAACCACAGGAAAAATGAAGGAAAACAAGGGCATTACCAGCTCCCTGATGTAGAAGATATTGACAGTTCTAGACTGAGACAGCTGATCACCATCTGCGTTAGGCTATGTACCTTGGCTGTGCAATGAGTACAAGGGAATACAAAAGCAATGCACCCTTTCTACCTGAGAATGAGATAGCAGGACTTGGGATTTATGTCACACAAGAGAGCAGGTGCGTGCACCTGCTAGTTCCCCAGCTCCTTAGCAGGGGGACGGTGAGTGGGAAGAGCCTTTGCTCTGATTACAAAGTCCCAGCCAGCCGAGCTGGCACAGAGTGGGGTAGTAATTTGCTTCTTGCTACTAAAAGCAAATTGCTGCCTCTCCCAAGAGCAAAGTAGGAGGCCATTGTGCCTCTATAAAGTATGTTTGCATTCCTGACCTGCTTGGCTTGTACACTAGTATGTTGCCATTCACCTGGCTTGTTACAAACTGCTTCTCAGTCACCTGCACTGAAAACTCCTGTAAAAAAAACCCAAACTGCAATAACAGGATTGGATATTCACTTAGAAAGGAAAGCAGGTTTCTCCTTTTCTCCCTCCAGTGATATTTTCTCCCCCTCCATGGTGATGTTTTTGCCATAAAGACTGGTTGTGTCATATTTGGTAAAATCCATTTTTAAGCGTGAAACATCGAAATTCCAGGACAGATACACAAACAGAAGTGCCCAAGGAATTTACCATTTCTTTATTTTTTCCTAAGTCCTTATTCTGAAATGATGCTGAGTTGCATCATCCCCAATGAATAGAGGAGACAAGGGTTCTCCTAGGAGGAAGGCATGTACACACTCTTACATTACATACTGCTATTGAACACAAGGCGTAAGCACTTACTTTTGGGGCCTTAGACCTGCACCTTGTACATGTCTCTGACATTAATGCTATCTACATGCTGTTGGCTGCCCTTCAGCTGCAGATTCGTTGCAGTGATTTGCTGCAAAAGAGAAAGAAAGAACGTGCTTAAAACACACATGAATACCACTGATGTGCTCAGCCAGAGGCCAAGGCCTTGAGAACACTATCCTTGGTGCAAGTTACTAACAATGATTTCCAAGGGTTTACAAAAGGGCCAGTCCTTGCTTCTGCTGAGCAATACCTACACAGTTTGAACTTCCCCTTACTATGAATATTGCTAAATAACATAATCAACTACAATAACCCCTAGTTGCAGTTTCTGACATCTCAGGGTGAGAATACTTAAAGGCAGCATCTGTACTTCCCTATTTTTTTCCCCATGGAGGCGAAATGAGCAGTAAATGACTGTGTTGTGCCAAGGGATTATATGGATGGATAGTTAAGATATTATTTTCGGGAACACAGATCTACCTGCATTCATTTCACATACATATTTTTCTCAGGAATGTTAACTGTTAACAAGTATAGGACATACATCTTGAATAAACCCGAATACCGTATACATTAAATACTATCCGTCAGGTACCAGAGCGCTGGGTAAGCGTCTCTGCAAAAGCACAGGTCTGCGTGCTTTATTTGGGCCATGTCTGCTTCAGCACCTAGTTATTTTTAGGCAACGAAATGGCAAACTTCAAATCCACCTCAGGAACGACTACAAGGGGCTGAGGGCAGCAGGGCCACCCTCCCGGGGTGCGCCTGACGGGGATGGGTGTCCCCCCCCCCGCTCCAGTGACGGGTACTCCCCCTGCTCCCTCACTCTTCTCACAAAACCTCACATACCTGTCGGAGACACAACACAAACTCTACAGGTATCGCTGCGCTTACCGTGGGGTAAAGACCGGCCCGGCCCGGCCCGGCCCGCCGGGGCAGAACCACACATCTGCTCTTGGCGGGACTCCTGAGGTGCCTGCCGGGGGTGTGTGGGGGGGTGTCCCTGTGGGGGCCGAACCAGGCGGCAGCACCTCGGTTCCCCCTCAGATGCACGAACAACCTCCCCGGGGCGGAGGCGGGAAGGGCGGTGAGGGGACAGAGCTCCCGCCTCCGTCCCCTCAGGGACGCGGCGCTGCCCCTTTAAGGCGCGGCTGGTCACCTGACCGCCGGCGGCACGTGGTGCCTTCGCCAACATGGCTGCCGGTCCGCC
>NW_010972438.1:2369045-2414025 GCF_000737465.1 Haliaeetus leucocephalus
CGGGGGTGGTGGGTGGAAGCAGGGCCTGCTGCGATCCTCGGGGGGATTCATGGAGAACCCTGAACGAGCGGGTCGCTGTGTAGAAACTCGAATTAAAGTCGCCTCGCAGCTCTCTCGGGCCGAACTCGTGAGAACCTCGGCTCGGGTACGGGTGTTTGGGCTGGTCCGGTCTCGTTTTTCCCGCTCAGAGAGAGCCCGGGCTCTGCCGGGCCGGTCGGGTGCTCCTGAAGATGAAGAGAGGCCTGGGCAGCGGTGCTGGTCTCCCGGTGGTCTTCCCCATGTCCCCACCCGTGTCTGCCCTGACTGCCCCCTTTGTGCAAAGCTGAGACGTGACAAACCGAGTCTGGGTGTTTTTTTCGGCTGTTTGTTTCGACAGGCCTCCCCACAGCTTGAACTGGCAAACACCGGGAATACGTGTGCCAGAGTACTCGCCTGAGGGGGTTGTCTGTTGCCGTACCGCCTGGGGAGGTGGGAGACCTGTTAGTGTAGCCCCTTACTTGGCCCAAATCAATGCTACTGGGGCTCTGGTCCCCCTCACCCCCAGGCTCTTTTAGGTCTGTGTTGGTATCGAAGGAATTGAAACACTGACAAGTGATGTGTCATGTCTCTTGTGTGCATTTCAGTAAAGCTATCATTTATGTATCCGTATCTAGATAGCCTTTCAGGTTCTCTTCAAGTGAAAGTCTCTTTAATTGCTTATTCCTTTCTGTTTGTGCTGCTGCTGCTCTTCTGAAAAACACCGTGCGAAGCTGAGCATGCCTTCTTGTTGAAGGCAATGCTTAAAGTGGGTTGATATGCGATGATGGTGCCTACTGCGAATGGATACTGAGGTTTTTCTGTATTATTGAAGAGCAAATGCTTCACTAAATGAGCTATCGTCAGTTATTAGAAATGGGATTGCTGTTTCATTTCACGAAAGGCGCTAGTAAACTTTAGCAGACAATCAATATTCTATCATGACAGACTTGGGTCTTGTTCTTGTGCGAGATGGCTTGCAAATACTAAAAATGTGAGGGGCTGCCTCTCTCATTGCCTCTTAGTATTTTAACGCTGGGAAGCTGTGTTACGCGGGCAGTGTGGAAACTTACCAGGTAAAGGGAAGGATGCACAGTGGTAATCATGACTTTACTATTGCAGCCTGCACTTAAGAAATGAGGCAATATTTAAAGAGTATGAATTAAATAATCCATATTGCACTTGAGCTTTACGTCACTAATATATGTTTTGTGTAATCAATTTCAGCATTTCACTGTGGGTCTCACTGTAAGGTGAAAAAATCATTTGACTCTTACTTTATGCAAGGCAGCTAGCAACTTTGACAGCAGGTATTGAAAACTAATTACTGCTGGCTTTTAAGCTATGTTCACAACTTAACTTGATTATGCTTAGCTAGAAAACATTTTTACCAAAAGTAAAGTGAGGGAAGAATTAGCCTCTACCTCAAGCACAAATGAGATCACTTGTTTCCACCACATTTTTAGAACTGGGCAGCTAGTGTTTTAGTGGGTCTGCTCTACATTACCACAATACTTTCAACATAAGTATAATCATAGGCAAATACAGTCTCTGTTGTTGAAATTGAGCTGAAGTTGACAATGAACTGCATGTGCTAGCTAAATAATATTATGAAGATATAGGCCATTATTGTTGCACACTCTACCTAACACAGTAAATAACATATCTGTCAGCCTCTGCTGTTGGACTTCTACTTCCATAGTTCTTAGAAATTAGTTCCTTGGTGTTAGCTACCTGTATGTTAAAACTGGATGTTTAAAGTTGCTTAATTAACTATACAAATGTGGCTTCTGGATGTGATGTCTAGGCAGAAAATCTGTTCTTCATTTAGTGTATTCCACTGTCCTCAGCTGAGGAGCGCTGTCAGACATCTGAGTCTTGCGTCCTATGATGTCCTGTTATCATAGAGCTGGCTGTCAAAGGAAGGTCCTATTTCCAAGCAGGAGGTGGAGCTATGAAATGAGCCTTGGTGGGGGAGGATAATCCTGTGGAATCGATATTTGGTATCAGTTGGACACAACACTGGTGGACATGCCAGAAGTCTCAGCTGTCACCGTGTGAGAGGGCTGCAAAAGCAGCAGGTTCATAAGGAAACCTTTGGACATTTCTAGCTGAGCGTACACTGGCAATCTATAGAGACTTTTCAGATTTCGGAAATGAATGCTAGGCTGTAAAGCGAGAGCTAATTTTTCACATTAATTTCACAGACAGCAGCTCACTAGTGAGCTCTGAATCTTGCTTTGAAGACTGCTTCAAGGAGTTGTTTTAGCTACAGTGGGTTGGAAAGAGATTGGAAAGAAGGGAGTGGCGCAACTTTGTACCACGTTGTCGTTCCCCAAGTCCTAAAAAATGTAAGCAAGGTTATCCTGAAGCCCTTTTATGGATTCAGTTAAAGACAATCTGTAAGTGCTCAGATTCTTTTTAGTGGAGAGGATGCAGCTAGCTTCAAATATGGTTAGTTCAAAGGAAAAAGTATCTGTAGCCCTTTTTACAGGCCCCTTGCAAGTTGTGTGAATTTCAAGCACCACTGGGAGAGACCCAAGCAAAAGGAGGGATCTATAGTGGAGAAGAACCAATGAAATTGGATATGCAGGGTTATATCAAATACTCCAGCTTCTTTTAGAATAGGGAGAGGTGCTGGATAGCAGATGTGAACTTATTTACTGATCATTTGGTATGCTGGCAGTGTTGTAACTACATAAATAACAGTAAACTCGAGAAGCTGGTGGGTAACTAATGATTCTTTGTCTTCTTGGTTTGTGAGTCAGCAGATAGATGCTTTCACCAAAACAGTTTAGCCTTATGAAGAGAATCTTGTCAAGTAAGAAAAAAATGTGGAAAAATCAAACTATAGAAGAATCAAGGTCCTATAATCTAGGCCGTGCTGCAAAATGGCTATACCTACAAAGTCCAAAGTTCACATTTGGTTCTGTGTACCCGGCTCGTCATCTAAACGTTACATCAGTTCACGTTTTTTACAACCCTATCTCTGCGGTTTGGCTACTTCTAATATACATGTTGCATACTGCGTTATTCCACTATATGCATATGGAATTTTGTTTGAACTGTTGTACATCTAAATCCCAGGCTGCTTTTTCTGTCAGAACTTGAACTAAACTTCTAGAGTAGTGTTAGAAGTGTGGTAGTCTGGGAACTTCTCCCTCAGTGAATATTTCTGCTATTAGACTTGAATTTCCTGCATACCAGACATCAGGATCTTGTAAAAAAAAATAATGCTGCTATATCTTAGAACTGGCTTTGCTTATTTAGGTTCTGTCACTGGTCCGCCTGCTTGAGTCTCTTGTAAGAGTAGTGTGTGATTGCAGATCACTGCCAGGGTATGTTCAGGTGCGATATGACGTGCCAGATTATTTTCCACAGTGGATGTGTAAGCCAGTGCTGGCTGGCTTTCTTGGGGCTCACCTACTCACAAGCCTCTGACCGTTGCCAGAGGAGGAATGAGGTGGCTGAATTGAACGTGAGTTAGGTGGTGAAGGTAGCTCAGGAATACTGAAACGAAGGGAGAGGGAGTTTTCTTCCCCAATTACTCCATCTGTTGGTGACGAGTTGGGTAACTGCTTGGCAAACTAGCTCTTGGGTAGTCAGCCCTTGAAACATCACCTGCCCGTTGAGAAACTTTTATGCAGCCTGAGCTGTCATTCTTCATTGCAGCACAAGCTTCTGAGCAGGGATCATGGATGCTCTTGTTTTTTGGGTGAGGAGCGCTCTCAGGAAACATCTGATGAGGCACGACAAGACCTCTGGGGCCTTCCTTGTCCTGGAAAGATCCCACTAAAGCTGAGGGACAACGTGTTGTGTTTCTCTGGAAACTGGCTGAGGCCTTAAAGGGAAAACATCTTATTGAAATAGTTGAAAGGTTATTCTGTCACTTGTCCTTTACCTCTGAAGCTTGAGGCTCTTGCACAAGGCCAGTCCTCCAGAGGAGTGGAATATAACTGACTTGAAAGTTTGTCTCATCTCTGGCACACAGAACTGCAGGTGCTGTGCCTACCTGCCAGTTAGCAGCACAGTTGGTAATAAAATCCTGCACGTGCCTGTTTTTAAACGAAAAATCATGTGTAGTTAGTATGCAAACAAGCATAGGCTTGTCCACAAAAGAGCACTTTACAGTTTTGTAATCTCCAGATTCTTCATCGATGCATCAAGCCTTCGTAGGAATAGAGTGAAATGCCAAAATTCCTAATCTGAAAATGAATAGAAAGGACTCTGGATTCTTTCTTGGCTCTTGGGTACAGTAGGGGAACATGTTTCTCCTCATTAGAGCACAAGCATTACCCTCAGTGAAAGTTCTGAATTACCCAGACTTCATGTAGAAAGAGCTGCAAATGTGTTTTTTTTTTTTGTTCTCAATTTAAGTTCTGCTTGCTGTTTCTTCCAAACAGGTGGTGATCAAGATGCCCCTGTTGCCATTTAGTTGTGCTGTTTTTGTCAGTGAAATTCTGCTCAAAGCAAAAGCACCTCCAAAGATGAGGTGGAGGAGGAGTAAGACTTTTCAGTCTTTCATTTTCATAATCTTTTGGGTGGTGTTCTCTTTGCAGATGGTCGCTATTCCAGGAGGAGTGTTCACAATGGGCACTGATGAGCCTGAAATACATCAAGATGGAGAAGGGCCTGCTAGAAGAGTCCACGTTAACAGTTTCTACATGGATCAGTATGAGGTCAGCAATGAGGAGTTTGAGAGATTCGTGAATTCTACTGGGTACGTTACAGAGGTAAGGCGGAAGGGTATACAGTCTCCTGTCATCTTTCTTTTTGTTGGCAAAATCCCCGTTAAAAACTTAGGCTGTTCTTTTTTGAAGGATGTCACAATTACTTGCTTGGGGTTTGCATACTAGAATTTTTCTGATGTAAGTAGTGTAGGGAGAAAATTGTCTTGCCTTGCTGCCCAGGGGTCTGAAAGGGGATTTAGACGTATACAGTTAGACTTATTAAGTGTCTTGATATCTGAACTAGTATCTTCCATGCAGTATGACCGAGGCAGCCTGGGTGAAGCTAACAGATGGCTAAAGATGTTTATGCAGGGTTTTGGGTTTTTTTTTGTTGTTGGGGTTTTTTTGACCTTTGGGTCCTAGGATGTCTTTATACCAGTACAACTATGTTGTTAGATTTTCCTTATTTTAGAGGACCAGGGATTTAAAAGACTATGGTGGCTGAGGACTCTCAGGCTAGTTCAGCGCAGCTACTTGCTGATGAGCTGAGCAACAGAAAGCCTTGCTGTCTAAAGAAGACAGAATAGCAAGTATAATAATAGTTTTGTGCATGTGGCTGGGAACAATAGGCTAAGAAAGAATATGTTAAGGTTCTTCCAAGAAAGAAGCTACCTGTGCCTGAGGCTCTGATCTTTCCTGACAGTTGACTGTTCCTACGCAACTTTTATAAAAACCTGACAGGCCTTTTAGGCAAATAAAAGCCTCAGTAATAATCAGGTCTCAAAGGAGGCACTTTGCTGAATTCACTTGATAAACTGGTTCTCATTTGGAAGACAGGATCCTTCTGGTTGGATGAAGGGCTTCTTTTATCTATGGCACTATTTCTGTTTTAAGTTCTTAGCTCAATAATTATGAAAAAATGTTGCTTAACAATTTTGAGTTTGAACAGGGCTTACTTGTTGCAAATGGCTTCTGGAATGAGCAGATGTGCAGTGGTATTTAAATGTAGCACTGCATCGGATGGTCTGTTTCAGACAGTACTTCGTGGCTCAGCTGGTGTAGTTGGGTGCTCCACTTACACTGTCTCCCATCCCCCCTCGCATGGGGCCCCCTTTTATGCTGGATTTGGAAAAATAAACTCGGAGTTAGAGTAAACAGCACTGATTCTGCAGGGTTTTTTTGGGGGATGCAGCTGAGTTGGTTTTTGTGTGTTTAAATAATGTTCACATTACTTACTGCGGGTAAACAGAGCCAACCTACTTTTTGGTTTTCTTTTATTAAGGACTAGACTGAACTGCAGTGGCAAGTGAAACTTGAAAGTAAATAGAAAGCTGAAGAAAAAAAATCTCCAGATGTGTAGCGATCTTGTTGAACCAAAAGTATTTTTTAACAAAATAATAATAATAAAAAAGCCATTGATGGAGGCTGTCAGACTGAAATTTGGGGTCCTTTAGGTGATAAACCTGTTTGCCTCTGTCTGGATCTTTCAGATTGGGCAAGAGTGGAAAAAAAAAAAAGTATTTTTTTCTTCTCTTTGATAAACCTGTTCGCATCTTTGTCTGGGTCTTTCAGACTGGGGAAGTGAAAGAAATTATGTATTTTTTTCTTCTCTTTCCTTTCTGAAACTGAATATATAAAGATTACAGTCATATGCTAAAACTTCTTGCAATTTGGGTGGTGAATGGGATCCTTCTTTCAAACTGTGCTTCTTGAAGAGTTCTCAGCATGCAGAAACAGCTCATGGTGATCATTCTCAGTCTTTGAATGCCTATAATAAAATGAAGAAATTGAGAAGGGCAAATGTGAATTCTGATAACATGTTTTGACTTCCCTAGTATATCAATTCACTTGGCTTACCAAGGGAAAAAAGCCCTACATTGGTATCATGCACTGTCATTCCTTGAAATTATTTGTATTTTTTGTTTCTTTTGGCTTTATATAGTGCTAGATGTAATGACTGGGTTACTTTTAACTCTTTTATTGTTGTTGCAACAGCATTTTAAATCATGGTGCTAGTGATGATGAAGGAGCAGTAAGTGACAAGGTTTATGCCTAAGTTTGTAATTCCCAAAGGAAGAATGAGAGATGAAATAGGCCCTTGAATGTTACATTGACTGTAGCATTTTAAAGCAGTTGGGACAATTGGAACTGCGTTTTTAATTAATAAAAGTAAAAACATTTGCAGAAGTTCTGTGAGCTGCCATCTGTCCAGTGGCTGTTGAAGAATGACGACACCCAGAGATAAAATGCCTTCTCTTCTGTTCCAAAATAGCTTCCTTGAAAGAAAACTCAAAATTACTATTAGAATTTCCTTATCCTTGATAAAATAAAGTTGTAAATGTGAGTGGCATTTTAAGAATAACATTCCTTTGATAATATGCTTGAATCTTTTGTTCTTTATATAGGCGGAGAAATTCGGCGATTCCTTTGTGTTTGAGGGAATGCTGAGTGAAGAAGTGAAGGCTGACATCCACCAGGCAGTGAGTAACACAGCAGGGTAAAGCTTACTTAGCAATCACTGGGGTAGATGTGTTAGCAATTATGGCAGTAAGAGCTAAATTGTGTGATGTTCCCGAAGCCATGTACAAAAATGGGGTTTATGGAGGGGGGGTTGGTCTAGAATAATATACTTCCTCAGGTGTGGAGGATTTACAGTCTATTCACTGTTCTCCCTTTTTTTTTTTTTTTTAAACAAACAAAAAATCTGCTTCTGATAAGCAAAAGTTAGTATCAACCCCTTCTTGTTGTCTTTTGCCTCCGAAGTGAGAGGTACTTAGGACTGTAGTAAGTGGTTCAGATAGAAGGCTGTTTGATTGTATTATGTGTAACACAGTGATGCTTCAGAAATTTAGATGTCACTAGTGGCTCTCCTGAGTGATGTGCTGTGTAGGCAAAGAACAGGAGTGCTTCTGGCTCCAAGAACATACGTACATGTGACTGGTACGCTCTGCCAGTGCAGTCTTATGTCCAAAGTGGGTAAATCCTGGATCCTTCCGATTTAAGAAAATCAGGATAATCTGTGTATCTGATACAAAAGTGGTGCTTGCATGAGTGCTTTTTCTAGGTTAACTAGACGCAAATATTCCTAAGTGCCATTTCTATGGCAGACCTGAGTCTGTAAGATTGCTTATTGTGAATGGCTAAAGTTTACTGTGCTTCCTCCATCTCTGTAGAAGGTCCTGTATGCCTTGCTGTTTTTTCAGTTCCCTTCATCTTGCTAGGGCAACATAGTGATCCTGGCAGGTGCAGTGCTGATTAAACTGGAACCGATCCACTTTTCCTGTTGGGTGGAAGTGAATATTAGTTTAAAAAAACTCAAAAGTTTGGTAGTGAAGGTTCCCTGCCCCCCCCCCCTTCCCCTTTTTCTGTTGTGAGTGTGTTGATGAGCCTTTCTTAGGCTTCATTTAACTCCTCTTTAACCTTAACAGGTCACTTAACCTTTACAGTTCCCAATAGTAAGCAGATTATGTGTTGTCATCTGCTGGATGACTTGATCTGCTTTGAGCAGAAATTTGGACAAGATGACCTCCTGAGGTCCCTTCCCATCAGAATTATCCTCAGGTCTGATCAACACACTGTGTTTCCAGATCTCTTGTCCCATGCCTTTAAAAGGCCTTAGAAATGAAGCATTCTGATGTGCATAGTGTGGCAATTTGGGGTGGGGAGGCGTAGCTTCAAGTTGCTTTTACTCTGGATGGGAATTTCTTTGCTTTTTTGGTTAATTTTCTTTTGGATCAGCGAAGATAACTTGGCTCATTCTGCAACTGCTGGAATCAACACAGCTAAGCAGGGTGTATATAAGGCAGAGATACTACACAAGGTAGTAGCAGGACTGAAACTGCATCTTTTGGCAATAGTTCAGTTAGACATAAATAAGTGTTCAAGTGAAACTGCATCTATAAAGGAGCACAACTTTTTCTTGCCACATTTTGTACCTTCTGATGCTAGATAAGCAAAGAGAGAGAGGTGGGACAGTCTGAGACGAAATTATTTCTTTTAGTTAGTAGCAAGGTTTTACTTGTGTACAACATTTGACCCAAGGTACAACTTCAAGAGTTTAGAGGATTATTTGTTATGATAAACAACTGAGAATACCCGGGGCTTTAGTTTTAGTCATTTAATTTTCTCCAAAATAGTTTATCACACAAAGAATTTTTCTTCCATGTGCATGATGCAATACCTTACAATAGTGAATATTCATTTGTTCTACATAAATGATGCTCTGGTTGAGGGGGAAGTCTGTAGAGTTTAATTTTTATCTTCAAGGGGCGGACTGATAGATTGGAGGTTTCAAGAAGCCCTATGTCAATGTGTGCTGTGAAGGATTGGCAAAAAATGTGGGGTTTTGTTTCCTACTGCAAGGGAAGAAAGATTACAAGAATAGTTTGTTATCTTTTAATTCAGGACTAACAGTTCTGTACTGTGAGATATAAGAGGACTAAATTGGACTTCCCAAATACGAGTGTCACTGATGTTGAAGGTAGAATAAGTGCAGATGGGCTCATCCCATCTTCATAAAAGTTGGTATTAGAGAAATTCTTTTTCCTACCCTAGTTCTGTGATGCAGAAATCCCTAAATCAGGCTCTCTGTTTTAAAACAAACAAACTCTAAGAATGCTGGTGTAAGCTCAGTCTTGGCTACTTTTATAAACACATAGGGAGTGTCGGGAGTCACTTTCCTGGGTGTGTCAGCCAAATTTTGAAGTGTTGCCTGTAATGCTAACAGAACAAGTATTATGCCAGAGCTGGAATGGAGCCCAAACTGGTCTTTTTGGCTGGTTCTTTATGAAAGTTTTCTGTATTTGTTAAAAGTAAACTTTAGGAGACTGTCCTTTTGCCATGTTTTCAGTATTTATTATTAGCTCACTTTGCGAGTTGCTGGCATGCAGAGCATTGTCAAAATGAACACACAGAAAGATTGTACTAGTTATTTTGGTAAAGTGATCTGGAGCATAGTGACTGACTGCCTTGGAGTTTGGCACTTCTTAACGTTATGCTGATGCTGTGGACAAACTTATGTTCGAAAACATGGCAATATCATGAGGATGTGAAAAAGAAACTAGAAACTGCTTTTCTTCCTCCTGTCTGCCTGCCCCCTCACCAGCTACCTACCATGAAATCCAACTTTCAGCAAGGAACTTCTGTCTGCGAGGGGAAGGTGTCAGAAGGCAGCTCAGTGGTAGAGTGGAAAGCAAACTCTAATGCCTGAAGATACAGCTTAGAATTTTATCTGTATATGCTTCTGCCTCTCAAAACTGTGTCTTTTTGTTGTTCTAGTAAGCGTTTTCTGTGAGAGGTTATAAATGTTTAAAGTACTGTGTGGACTTTAGTTGTTTTGAGGGTCTTTGGGTTTTGTGAGAGTGCGATTTGTAGCCTAGAACAAGCAAGCATCTTTCGGTTGCTGGGAAGGGAAGCATCAGCCATGGGGACGTGGTGTTAGAATATAATGTACTCAGACAACTGGATTCTGTGTAGGCCATGCTTATCCCGGCTAATTGAAACTAATAAAATGTGTTAGCAGTTTTCTATAGATCATGCTTTCAAGAAACAAGTTTCTATAGACAACTTGCAAGACGCTTCTTACTGTGAAAATGTAGAAGCATCCCAATTATGGGGCAGGGACTTTAAGGGTTCTGCAAAAGCAAATTCTTCCTCGGGATCTGCAAGCTTAAATTAAACAATAGAAAATAAAAGCTAGCTTCTTGTTACATTGCCCAAAATGTTTAAAATCTACTAGTGTCTGCTGGGGGAAAAAAGGTGAAAGGAATCTAATACTATTCAATTACTTTTAAAAAAAAAAAAAGTGAGCACACTTTAAAAATTGGCTACTGCAGTGTAACTGTTCAAATGTAATCAGAAAAAGGGTAAATTGCATGAAGTTGGTTTTCATCAGCAGATTGTAATGACCAGCAATAGAAAAGATTAAGGCTTTTTTCTCAACGTATACTTAGTCAACTCATATCTTAGCTTGTGGTATATACCTTCTTGGATCATAACTATCACCATGAAAAGCAGAAATAAGATATAAACATTGGTGTGTTACTGGTACTGAAAATCCCCCCACCAAATTGATGGGAGAAAGGACTGTATTTTTACTTTGCCTTAGTGGTTCAGACGTGTTTTGATAAGGCTTTTCTCCAGCTGAAGCACAGGGGTGCTAAATGCAAATGTGAGTATAGGGGAAGAGCAACCGGAATGTATATTTTGGAAGTAGTATTTCATATGTAGTGAAAGAATTGGAGAAAGGTGGAAGTGAAGGTACTGAACTAAGTGGTATAAATAATGAGCTGCATGTGTCTGTCGTGGAGTGTCTGGGGGTTTGCTCTATTTGGCCACTTTGTCTTCTCCAGTTCTTAAACCAGACAAATTTATCATAGGCCTCAACGGAAGCAGACAGCTAAATTAGAACAGAGGTGGGGCTGGTGAAAGCTAATGCGGGAGCAAACCAGCTTAGCACGTAGAATAATTGTTGGAGCTTTGGGTGTGCGTTTCCTGGAGGTGAGGTGGTCTCCTAGATAGCCACTGCTACAGGAATGTAGGTTGGACCTAACCCTCCTCTGGAAGGGAAGCAATAAAAAGGGGTGTAGCAGCCAATAATTGAATTGTTCTAGATTTCTGGGAACTTGAGTTTTAGTTTTGGCCTTGAAGTTTGCAGTGGTAACATGGCAGAGAGCGAAAATTTAGCTCTGTAACAGATGAGGGTGTTACTGATAGAATTGGTGAGGACTTTTTCAAATAAAAAAGGATTTTTCTAGGGCGAGGGTAGAAGGTCCTTTGAAACAAAAATGTTTTGTATGGGCTTAACAAGTTTTGATAGCTTCAGATGCTAAAATCAGTTCTCAGACTTGCAGATTAAAATCAACTACCAATTACTGCATCTGTTACATCAATTAAGTTATGGCCTTTTTGGGTACTTGGCCTTTGGTTTAGATGTCACAGATAAAACACAGCCTAGAATTGCCAATAGCTTGGCATTTGGAAATTATTTTTTTCTTTCCTTCTCTTTTGAGATAATTTGGGGAAATGGAAAAAGCTCAAAATTTAGAGTTTTTGCTATTCTTATTTTATTATGAAACTGTTTTCCTGCTCTTTTATCTCCCTGACTTAGTTACAGAGGAAGTAGAGAGGGTACTGTTATTCCATGGCATTGTAAAATGCCATTTATATGGCATTTTAATGTATCTTAGAGCAAAAAGCATGGGGATTGTGTCTGTGAAATGAGAAGGTACTGAGGCGTGCTTGCCAGTGAGAGGATTTGAGGGCTCTTGCAAATAACTGCAAGGGTTTCTCTTGCTGTGCAGCTACCATGAAAAAGGTAAACAGGATAGCACTTACTGAGACTGGAGTACAGCGTAAGTCAGATTTGCTCACTGGAGAGTAGTGGGAACATTTTTGTTCTTGGCTTGTGGAAGATAGCAAAATTAATTTTTGCTTCTAGGCCAGATAAACTCTGCAATGAAGAGACTGAAAGCATACAAATCTGTATACTTCATTTGTCTTTAGGAGGTACTGAGTTTTTGGTCTGAGAATGCAATGAAATTAGTTCACTGGCAGACCTGAGCAAATACTATTAAGGAGTTCTGGTCAATCCAGAACTATGGGATGCTACTTTCATCCCTGTTTATATGGAAACCTCTGCAGTGGTCTTGAGCTGTGCAATTTACCTATTTTATAGCAGTGCCTCTAGCCTGTAACTCAAAGGGCATAGTCCCATTCTAAAAACAATGAAAACATTATGCATTTCAAATGAGTATTTCAGAACAATAATGAAACAAACAATGATTGCAGGTAGTATAGCAGTGCTAGTGTTTGTAGCAGTTACTATGGAGAATGTACCTTCTGACAGCATGCGATACGAACTTGCTTATCTGTGGCTTGGGGGGGAAAGGTAGGTTATTGTATAGTTTGTCTGATACTGTTAGAATGTCAACATGCATAGGATGCGTAAGCAGCAGTTAAATACACGTATTGCTACTTTAGGGGTAAATTTCATTTCAACCACACTTGGCTTTTGCTTTTTCAGAGGCCTTTCAGAGAGGAAACTGAAATCAAAGGAAGAGATGGGTAAGCCTATTTCTTGCAGACCCCAGTGCTTCAGATATCCTCCATAAGGAGTTGAGAAGATGGAGCTGTTAATCTCGATCTTCTTACACTGTGCTCTCACTATTGGGATAAAGAATGATGTGCAGGAAGCATATCTCACTGGGAATTACCAGAAACATTAGTCCATATTTATGAGTATAAACTACAACTTTAAAGGGGGGCATTGCCTGCGCCTCAGGCTGTAGATATAGCTGTGCATGCCTTGTTTTCTTAATGCTCATATTCACTTGGTTATTGGAAAAAATTACTACCTTGAGTGCAGATTTAGATGTTGGCTGAAAAATAGACTTCCAGAGATGGAACTCACCAGGAACATCAGTTCCTCAAAAGAAACTTCTTTGGATTCTAAAACTTGCACCTAATGAATCTTACTGGATTTTAGCATCAAATATTTTTGGTTATTTTTCTTGGAGGATTGACATAGCTGTGAAGTATTACACTGAGATTCGATGACCTTCCCTTACGCAAAGGAAAAGGTCCCTTCGTAAAAGTAAAGTGCTAGTTTCCAATTAAGTCTGAAATCTTTTCTCTAACTGATGACTTAAAATACATTTATTCTTATTCTATAAAGCTGCTGCCTTTCCTTTTTGTGGTACTGCAATTTCAAACTACTTTAAAATATTGGGACTTAAGGCAAACAATATTAATATTCAATATTACACAAAAACCTGTATTGCTTTTATTTCTGAGCTAATGAGGGAGGCTAGAAACCTTAGAAAAAAAGAATGAAAACAGATTCTTCTGTAATTTGAGCTTTTGGGGCGCTGAGACTTTTAATTGATATAATAAATAGCATGGGACTTGCAGTAGCGTTGCAGAAGCTGGTGACATGAAGTATTAGTTATGTCCTGGAAAAAATACTCAACTGTCAACTTCTGAGCTGTTTCAGTGTGCTTAATTACTGATTTAGTGGAGGATTTGACAATCAAGTTTCAGTTCAGTTTATGTACATAATTATAGAAGGTTTGTTCTTCTCTGCAGAATATCTTCAAGTACAAATATGAGTTATAGCGGCGTGTGTAGATTATGTCTCCCGTATGCAGCTACTATGACAACCTCGATAACTGGCTAGGAGAGATCTATCTATTCTTTGTCCTGAGCCTTGAAGCAGCGTTCACTTCCACACTATTTACATTGCAATGTCTCCCTGACTCAGTTACAGCTGTTTCAACTTAAACACAAGCCCGTTGCTATAGAGATGATGTACTGCATAGAAATAGGTCGTGTTGGTGTCGTTTTCGGTGCACGGACAAAAAGGAGAAGCAGAGCTGCGGGCTGGCGAAGGTGAACGGGGAGCGTGCATCTGCCGGAGGGATTTTCCTTGCGTTTGGAGAACAGCTTTAAAATCGAGTGGGACCACGACGTGGCTCGCTTCAAACCGCCCCTCGCGGTGCGATGTGTTCCGAATCCGACTGCAAAGCCGAATCCATCAGAGGAGGGGGGCTCAGCTTTGTCTCTGCCCTCCGCTGAGTCCCCCCTCCGACCCGGAGCAGGATTTGACCACAGCCAGCCAAAACGCTGCCTGGGTAAGCGTCGGTGGAGAGCTGGGCTGTGCTAACGCAGCAGCCCGGAATAGCTGCTGCTTGCTGATGTCTGCGACGGCGGAATCGCAATCCCGACGCTCCGTCGATCTGTCCGTACCCGCCGCCTGCTCCTGCAGGCGTAGGTTAAGGTTACCCGTTGACTGGCCGTGCCAGGCTGGCGGACGGGGCTCCCGTGGGACGGAGGTGCTGTAGGGATTGATCCGTGCTTGGGAGCTGCCTGCGGAAGGTGGGAGAAAGGTCTCTGCCCTGATTCTTAGCAAGGGAAGAAGTTTTGGAGGGTTGTTGGGAAGGTACGATACTTAAATATAGGTGTAAAGTTCCTTGTGACCAGGAGCCCGCCTAATGTGATTTCTTTGTGGTTTCCGAGGGGAAAACGACAGTGGCTCATCTGTTGCACAGTGATCACTTTTATTTCTTAAACTCTCTGCCCTACTAAAAATGTTCTATTTTCTGTCTGCCTCTTTCTTCAGTAGTTCATTAATCAGCTGTTCAGGGTTTAGGATGTGGCTTAGAGGAGGAAAAATTGACAGAGATTTATGTGTATCTGCCTTACATGGATAAAATAAAATCTCATCCAAAAATTACATTCTTCACTGAATCACTAAGGTTTTTTTTCTCACGTCCTACCAATCCTAGCAGTGAGGGTGTCCAGACCACTGGGTGTATTTCTCAGAGATAATGCTTCACAACTTCCCTGCTTCCAGCTGATGCACACATTGCTTTTGCAGCCAAGAGGATGCTTTTGCAAATTAAAGATGTACGGTGCTTAACACAATCTGATTCAAACAAATGGTAACCTATTAAGTCAGCTTCTGAAACTGAAGTGTGTGTATCTTTGGTTAAGAACCTGCTGCTTAATAAATGATTCTTGAAGTGTTTTCCAGACATAGGCTACATTTTACTTGGGAAAAATCTCTTTTCAGACAGTTGATTCCTACATTGCTGAAGTTCTTACTCTGCAATAACTTTTGCTTCTTCCAGATTTTTATCTTGACCTAGTATACACAGGCCTTATTATATTAAAATAGCATTATGATGCTGTAGCACATCAAAAAAATGTTTGGTGCTACACGTCTGGACAACAGCATGAATTTCTCATCATCTTACGGGCCTGACAAGGTTAAAATCTACAGCTTTATTATTTCAAGTGACTTGCTGCATGTTAGAAATGGAATTAGAGCCAAGATTAGCTACTCAGTTTATTTTTGGTAATTTTTCTAATACATAAATGTGATTTGCATTTGAAATTTGGAGCTAAAGTGGGGAGTTGTTTTGGTTTTTTTTTTCCCCTAACACGGCCAGTGCCATGTTAGGTGCAAGACTAATACAAATGTTTTCATGGTTATTGGCTGGATTTTTTGAGTGTGTTTTTAAGGGTATTCCCTTACTGCTTTTGCAGTAGCAGTAACAGTGTAATGCTGACGATGAAACTTCACTTTCCTGATGTTCCCCCCTTTCATTTTTTTCTATGTACCTTTAGAAAGGAATTTTCTTCAAGATAATTGTGAAGTAGTCTAAAAATCTTGAAATCATGAGTTAATGGGGCAATTAGAGTTAGGATATCCCAACCTACTTTGAAAAGAAAATTGAATGCTTCAGACTTTGAATTTTATGCAAGCTGATAGTGGGAGTATAGGCTTTAGTTCTGCAAATCGCTTCATTAGAGTGGAAAACTCGTAGGTTGGAATTAACTGTTAGTATATCTTCCCAGCATTATCATACCATGTTCTCTTTTCTTCACAGTGCTACAAGTCTGTGATAAGCAGAACAGTGAGTTCTTAAAGGTTTAATCCTGGAACAGAGAGCTGGATAATCCAAGTTTTCAGCTGGATCAGACCAAAACAAGCATTGAGCTTCTCTGCCTCTGACATGTGCTTTGCTCCTAGAACTGCATTTCCTTGTGTATGGAGGCAGTTGTGTAACATTTGCAGGGCTGTTATGTTTTTAACCAATTCTGTTACAAGCGATAGGCTATGCTGTAAAGAGTTAATCAAAATGAAGGAGATACTGTCCTCTAATTCAGTATCTCTTTGAGATCTATTCAGCAGCATATGCTGCTATTTTTACAAAATGAATCTGTTGCTAGTCTACAGAACACATGTTTTGGAGTGAAGCATGAGAACTGCTAAGCATTATGAAAGTAACTAAGCTTATTAGTGGCAAGGGAGGGCTTTGCTGTATTAACTGTGATGTTGTACTATCTCTGTCTAATTAGCTTTTCTACTAATTAGATTTAGAGCAATTAAAAGCTTTAAAGACTTCTGAGAAGTTTTTTGAAAGGACTGTAAATTTCAGGTACATGACTTTCTCTTTTGGAAGGAGCATCTTGGTGCATGCTCGCTCGTGTCCGTGGCTGACTTAGATAAGTTTCCAATTAATTATTGAAGGCTGTACGTACTCTATCACTGTTATTGCTGTCCTAGTACTATATGTGTAACTTCTCTAAAGATCTGGGTGTTCTGCAAAGACTGGCAGCCATTTGGTGTTCAGTTCAGCAGAGCCAGAAACAGAAGACGTGCACACGTAGTGCTCTCATGCGGAGAGACTATATTATTCTTGGTTTAAAATAAACCATTCTGATTGAAAGCATCTGCTTTTTCTTTTGCATAACAAAAATGTTTTCCAAAATTAAAGTCTTCTAAAGTGTAAGTCTTTGCAGTCTCCTGCAGAGATTTTTACTTTTTTTTAAATCCAAAGCCAAGCAGTTTAATTTACAAAAACGTGTTGTGCTTAGAAACTATTGGGATGATATCTTACTTGTGATCTTTCAGATTCACGGAGAACCTTTAGCAAATGGTACTGCTGCTCTTATTTTCCTTAAAGAGCTGTAAAATTCTAATTTTGGATTTCTGTCCTATCTTGAGTATAGATTAAAGGTTAAAGCTCAAAATATACAAGGAATTGGTTAAGTCAGACTAGTTTTAAACCTACTGACTGTAGTATCTGTTTAGCAGCTTGGTCATTCTGAAGTTTTAGTGCTATGAGAGTTGAGTGGAGTATCTTTCTGAATGAAGATCCCACCTTTGGGTTTGAATGCTCAGTAACAGACCTATAGTTTCTAGTAAGAGATCAAATTCTTCTCATGCTTTTTTTGAAAAGGGTAGGGGCTCCACTTCTGGTGAGAACATCATTGGCTTTGTTAGATACTGAGCCAGAATTATGTGGTTTTGTCAATTTATGTGCCTGCCATGCTAGGGAGATCAGAAAGCAGGATCTTTAACAAATGTCATTACTTTAGCAGTATGCCTGGAGGGTCCCATTTAGGTAGAGAACACATGGACAGAACATCTCAGTCATCAGCAAGCTGCTGAGAGCATCTTTTTCTTTTGTACTTCGCACTGATGTTCACTCGGTCTCTGGAGCATCAAAAACCTGTGTGTGGATGACTTCCCAGCCTGGAGGAGTCCTGCAGCATGTTTAGGGATTCCAGGGCTCTTGCCTAGAGCTTACAGAGCTGTGGGCTCTTCAGCTGAGCCTAAGCCAATGACTCCGCAGCTTTACTCTGGGATTGCTATTGATTTACAGTGAGCTTTTAGGTAAGGTACCCAGATGTATGCTGTAGGCAAAATTTGTGTGCGATGATGGGAGAAGAGTGAAAAGCTGTCATGGGAGCTGTTATAGCATAGATTGATCAGATGCTTTAAATATAATATAATATGTCTTTGTGTATTAGCAGCACTTCTATTTCTTAGGCACTTAATTTTATTTTCCTACTGAAACATTCAAATGAGGGATCTGATGTGTGGTTTGGACCAGAGTTTTTCTTGACAACTTAAGTTTGTCATAGATAATTTTTTTTCTCACACACATGTAATTACATGTTAAATGCTTGTCACTGTTGAAGGATGCAGCTTCCTCCTAGTAGCTGCTGTTAAAATTATTTGGCTGGGCTGGTGCTCTGTCTCCCAGGTACCAGCTTTCAGTGACTTTTACTTTTGGACCTTCCTGTGAAGGGTTTGGTGAGTTAAAGGGTAATGCTCTTGGCACAATTCCTACTTGTGTGTGTAACACTTCACAAAGTTGGTTTAGCAGCATGATGAAGAGAAATAAATACTCTACTTCTTCCCTTTGCCATCTGTAGAGCGGGGAAAGCTGAGGGGCAGTTGAGAGGGCAGAAGTTGCTGAAGGTTGTCCTGCAGGCCAGTATTAGAGTAGCATCTGGACCTCCTCGGTCTAGGGCTAACCAGCTGGTAGGTTATTTAACTCCTAAAGCATTGGAGGGTTATTTACTTTGATTTTTGTTCATTATGGAAATTGGAGTATTTTAGAAACAAGCACTCAAGCTGCTGGAAAAAAACCCACTATTATGCTAACCATCAAGTGTTCTGTTTTGCCTCAATTTTCTGAAAGGGCCCATTATTAAGATAGGTATTTCTAAGTGAATGTGAATCAGAATAGAATAGTTAAACGTGCTGGGTACTGACCCTCTCAGCTTTGAAGTAAGCTTAATAGAAGAAATCCATAATGAATGTATTCCAGGAATAATTCCTTGGCATTGCAGAATCAAATTTGAGACTTTTGGTTAGAGAGAAGTACTTGATGTCTGCATTGTTGCACAGTATTTTGTCTGCAAGCTTGATTTGCTCAGCAAACCAACTGGGGGAAAAAAAGAAGGCTTCACTTGACTTCTGTGGCTCTTCTGTCTCCACCTTCTGGAAGCTGATAGCAAATAATTTAAAATCAGCTTACGGAGTTAATTAACTGGAAAGCAAATGTGTTGCAAGATGTGTGTTTTGACCCTAGTTAAAGGATGTCATCATGATTTTATTTTAGTTATTCCAAAACACTGAGTCTAGGGAGCAAATAATTGGGATGAAAATTCTCTTTAAGCCAAAATTGTCTTTTTTATCGTCTCTGCAGAATGTCAGGCTGAAGTCAGCCAGAAGGTTAGCTTGTTTAACTGTACTGTGGGGATACTGTTGTAACAGAATCGAGTAAAACTGTAATGTTCCAGATGACCTCTTCCAACCACTGCCATCAGAGTGTTCTTGGCATAGTTTTCAGAGGTGAAGAGATACACTTGAGAATTTCTGAGAGGACAGTCTGGTCCAGCACAGGTAGTGTGCTGAAGGCTGTGCTTTCAAAGAAAATAAACTGTGCTTTGTATCAGACCTGCAGGTGAGAAAATGTAGAAGGGAAGGAGAGACAGCCAGAGGGCAATGTTTCCAAAAAGTATGCTCAGGATTTGGTCTCCCTCTCACTTGTTGGTTGGGTGGTATTTTCTTTGTGCTGTTCAGTACCTTGGGCTGTTCTCTGGCTGGGAGTGTTGTAATGTCGATCAAATGATCACCTTGGTTCGTCAGAATAATAAGTCAGTTGGCTTCAGGCAGAGCCATGAGCTGTGGGTGAGAGCTTTGTAGCCTGTTGTCACATGGTGGTTTTTCAGAATAGCCTTTAGCTGGGAATTTAAGCCTTCTTCCCTGGCCACTCTTGTCCCTTTCCAGGTTGCAGCTGCTCCCTGGTGGTTGCCTGTGAAGGGAGCCAACTGGAAGCACCCTGAGGGTCATGACTCTAGTATCTCCAACAGGTAAGCCATAAGTGGCCATTCAATTGGAATACACGGCGCTTGTAAATGTACCTGTAAACTTGCACCAGGTATGGGGGTACAAGAAAGGTTTGTTGGTTTTTTTTTAATGAGTTACCTGTTTGCTGCTGCTTCTGCGACTATTTTCCCATCTTCTTAGTGTGTTGCATGCAATATTCAGTGGTTGTATGGTCAATGACGTAGTAGTATTTCAAAAAGTTCTATAAGCACTTTCTACCTGAGGGAAAAGAGACCATAGTGAAATGTGCTTCCCTGTGTTTTCTATTCACATTTGTATATCAGTAGTGAAACAAAGTAGATCTTTAGAGCATTCAATGCAGATCTGGTTCCAGAGAGGAAGACTAAATACTAGCTGCACGTGTACTCTAGGAGTCCGTGTAGCGTGTTGTCCATCTGGGATTTGGAAGCCTATCTCTCTGGCAGCGGAAGACTGAAGAGTTTTGTGCTTTTTATTGTATTCTGACTTTGTGGGCTGATTATTGTGGAAAATCAGTTGTGGATTTATCTAGAAGCTCTAAATGCTTTGGAAACCTAGTTTTTCTTAACAGCCTATAGTTGGTGCCATGCTTTGCTAGTTTGAACCCTGAAACTTGCTGATCCATGTCTTTATGCAGTCTCTTTCCATTCAGAAGTGGAATGAATTTTATGCCTAGAAAATCAAAAGGCTTCATTATTCTCAGGTGCTTTTTATGGATACTGCAGAACTAGCCCTGGGTTGCGCATGTTGAAAGCCATTGTTCAGTTATGTATATTATTGTATGCTTACTTGGATGTGACTCTTCCTTTGGGACCTCTTATATTGCAACTCTTTTTTTCTCACTAAGCAGGTATCAATGCAGCTGGCACTAGCTGCCTTAAGCAACTAGTTGAAGTTTCAAAACTGCTGTTTGAAATAAAGTCAGACTCTTTAGCCTAGATCTAGTAGATTCGGGCATGTTTTTGTGTCCTCCAAGGAGAGGGCTGTGTTAGTGTAACATCACCTGATGGCTGAACTGCTTAGTAACAAGTCTGTTGTCTGTTCTCCAAGGGCAATGAAAGAATTATCTGAGGCAAAAATAGAGATCATATCGGGAGGCGTTGTTAGGGGGAGATGGAGGAATTTAGGTCACAGTCAGCAGATAAGAGTTGGAAATGTGCCATGTAAATCTAGTCTTGCAAAGTATGGTGCAAACCTAGCCTAGTAAAACTGCTGGTGAACTTGCCACATGGAAGTAGCCTAATGGACCAAGAGGCATATGCTGGCTTGTTAAATGAGGCAGGAAAGATGAATTAATAGGAAATCCTCTGTATCTGTCTTCTGGACCAGTACCCTCAGCTCTTGAAGTATCTTGGTCTATTAGAGGCTTGGATGGGGAGGATCCTTGTGACAAGAATGACTAGGCATTTTTTCTGTCTTTTTCTGGAAAAAGACAAGGATTTAAGGGCAATCCTGAAAATAAACCAAAGGAAAGATGGGAGATTTCATGTAAACTGTGGACTGCTTGAAACACACAAAGAAAAATACTTTTTTGTTAAATTTCTGCAGTTCACTGTTTCCTGGATTGGGTGCTGCAAAAGATGATGTTGCTAAGAGTAAGGACTCTTTCTCATCCAACCTCTCCCTCAAAAACCCTACAACTGACAGCAAAGAACCTGCAGCAAAGAGAAGAGTGCCCAGGGAAGTGAAGAGCATTTGCCATTAAACTGCAAAGTAAATTTTCCTGTTGAGAATCTGGACTTCTTGTTAAGATACTGTCAGACTAGCGTAGCAAGGAGTAGTAATGCTGCAGGCTTTTGGTGTCTTCCTTTGGGTCTCTGAGCACCTACGTTTCCACAGGAGCCAGCGTGTCAATAGTTCCTCACTGGCTCCTGGGTGCAGCAGGTTTCTGAGGTGAGACTGTGAGAAAGCACAAGCCACAAATGTCTTTTTTAACTGTAGAGGGCTGTACGTAAAAGCATGATGAGACAAGCAGAAGTTAATTTTTTTTCTCTTCCTTGTTTTTCTCTGATGGACACATTTCCTTTCCAGCATCTTGCTGTCTTTCTTTAAGTAGCTTGTTTTCTGTAAAAGTAATCTGACAGCTTGTCCGGTTGTAACTGAACTGTGAAACTTCCTCACAGTCCTTTGTGGCCATCTCTAAAAGAGTTTCATAAAGTGCTTGTGCTGTATAGCTGTGAGATTGCCTAGTTCTGCTGATGATCTTGTCCTGTTTATTTTGTTCCCCAGAATGGATCATCCAGTTCTTCATGTTTCCTGGAATGATGCGGTGGCATTCTGCACCTGGGCAGGGAAACGGTTACCAACTGAGGCTGAATGGGAATACAGCTGTCGAGGGGGTCTTGAAAATAGGTACTTGTCACAAATATGTCCCTGATAAATGTTTAACACTGGTATTTACTAGATAAGGAAGAGATGTGTGGGTTTTTATTACCCTCAATGTCTTTTTCTTGTGTAGTATGCACATCTGTGGTAAATATAGCACTGACTTACTCTGACCAGATTCCTTTAGGCAAGTGAGTTTCCCTGAATGGTGTATTGTAATCTGAACTCTATAATGGGAAGAGAATGCAAAGAGCCCAAGAGCAGCCGGTGTGACAAAATGCCAAGGCACAGGACTGCTGCTATTGCAGGAGATGAAAGGTGTAGCGGAGGAGCTTAGTGCCAAGGCCAAAAGAGTTGCAGAAGACCTTAAGGAGTAAATAACTACATCGCTGCACAGCAACTGTAGGGCCACTGGATCCACCTGTTACCTGACTGTGGGCTTGTGGAGGAGGAGAAGACAAGGTGGATAACAGGTTAATGTCTTCTCCATCCTGTGTCCTGGACTACATACTGCACAGGGCAGTGCTGCCTTTCCTTCCTTCATGTACGAATTGTCCTCGTAGAACCCTTGCTCTCTTTGAAAACCTGCTAGATGTTGGTACAAATGGAACTGGAATACAAACAGTTCTCCAGGGTAAGGTGGGGAGGAAGGGGGGGTGGTTTGGTTTGTTTGTTTTTTTTTTTTTTTTTTTTTTTTTAAGTGTTTGCAACTGTTCTTCTGTATGTCTTTTAATAGACTTTTCCCATGGGGCAACAAGCTTCAGCCGAAAGGTCAACATTATGCCAATATCTGGCAAGGAGTGTTCCCAACTAATAACACAGCAGAAGATGGATACAAAGGAACTGCACCTGTAAGTATGTGTCTAAGTGAATTAATCATACGGAAATGAACTTAGTCTTCCTAAAACTGAGGTCTGTGTTCAACACAATGAGCCATGGCTGTTTTCCATTCCTGTATTCTTTCACCTTTAGATTTCTAAAGTTACAGTATATTTCACTGCAGGCTTGAGTATTACCAAGGGACACTTTTTAAAAGCTAATTGAAAAGTAAAGATTATTTTCATTTTAACTTTCAGTTCCTCTTAGACTGACCTCTTTTCCCCCTTTCCAGTCAGCTTACAGTTCAGAAGCTGGAATACTTTCTGCTTGCACTTTTGGCATTACAATTTTTTGAACTCTCATTTTTTTGGTTAGTTGTTCCTGAGGCACAAAAATCATGCAATAGTTTAAAAGAAATGAAACTTCCCTTTTTGGAAAGGTTGAGTCTGTATAGTATAGCAAACAATGGAGTAGAATTTTAAAGGCAATCAACAATGTGAATGAATTATTAAATGGTAGTTAAAGTAAGTCCAAAAAGTTTAATTGGTAGAGAAGTCTTGCATATGTATGAGTTGACAGCCACTCTTGCTTTCCTTTGATGGAAAGGGAAATCTGGAAGTTGTAAGTATGGGCATGGAGGTCAGATCACTAATGCTACATTCGGGTCTGTGTCTGTTGGTCAAACAGTGCCTCTC
Organism: Haliaeetus leucocephalus; assembly: GCF_000737465.1. NCBI lineage: Eukaryota > Metazoa > Chordata > Aves > Accipitriformes > Accipitridae > Haliaeetus > Haliaeetus leucocephalus. The sequence continues at coordinate 2,392,739 of NW_010972438.1, forward strand.
TTTAGAGGATCAATCTCCAAAACCAATGAGAAGATATGTGCCCTAATGGAAATGTGATGCTGAGAACATTGAGGATGATAATAGTTCCTTCTTTCATTCTATTGTATTTAAATGGAGTATGTAGAAGTGTTATAGTTCTGCACTACTAATTTGGTGTCTGCTTTTGAGATATGAAGGCAGAAGCTCCTAGTAAAGACACATGTACCTTCAGCAGACTGGCCTTCAGGATTAAAAACCTTATTTCATGTTGAGTGGTTTACAGAACCAGCACTGGTGTTCATTATCTTGTATAGGTCACTGCGTTTCCTCCCAATGGATATGGCTTGTACAACATTGTAGGAAATGCCTGGGAATGGACGTCGGACTGGTGGGCTGTTCATCATTCAACGGATGAAGTTCACAACCCTGTAAGTATTTTATTGGCATCACATGAAGTATAGAATTCCCTCTTGCTACTCTGGTCTGGTTGCTGTTTGAAAACCTACTGTTCTTTGCTTCTCTCTACTGTGTCTCGGGTGGGGGACATTCTGTGTTGCGGTGAATTAGGAACTATCACGCCACAGGTAATCAACACTGAAATTGTAGTGCTGTAGTGGAGTTTTATTGATTTATTTTTTGTTGGACAGGCCTCCACAACTGGTTAGCAGTTGAATACTTCCAAACTGGCATCATATTACGTAAATCAAGAATTTGCCAATGCAGTGGAATTACTTTAAAAAAAAAAAGGAGGATTTTTTTTGTTTATGTTGCTACAATCTGTACTACTCGCCCCACCACCATTAGAGAACAAACCGTTGTGAGTTATCTTCATGGCTTCTACTAGCTCATTTAGAATTCAGTGTGTACTAAAGCTGATGTTTATGGGGAGAAGTAGCTTACCAGGCTTTGAGAGGTTAATATTTGGTTTTCTTTGTGGCAGGCAGAGAAAGAGGTCCTGCAGGGTAAGCTTCGTATGTGGGGTTTCTCATGCAGTATCTCTCAGCAGATTCAAGTTCTAGTATTACATATCTTTCATTTATCCAGGATGACTAAATCTGAGAAATGCTCTGTTCTCACAGAGCTTGTTTTGTTCAGACACAGTTATCTGTAATGAGAAAACGAATTAAACCTCATAGGGCAGGAGCTATCTCTTTGCTGCAGGATTTGAGTATCCCCATGCTGTGGTCTCTTATGGTACGTGTAGTCTTTCTTTGGTATGCCAGGCATAATTGGAGGCCTTTCTGGGAAGTCAGCAATTGGGAGCTTGAGGAACTTGCTAAATTTTTTTTGCTGTTCTGTACATTGCAGAGGTTGACATTCTGCTGTTCTTCCAGGAGGATGTGTCTGGCAAGAGAAATCAGACTCATCTTGGGGTCTAGATTGCTCTAGATCTGTACTAGTGGTTCCATCACACTGATGGAGCATCTAGAGACCTCCTAACCCATACCAATCATGTTGGCCAATTTCAAGTTACTTGTATCCCAGTAAAATATACCACAGGTCTCTCCAGTGGCTTCAGCTATGTGTTGGACAGTGTGCTACATATATCTTCCCAAGTAACTGAAATGCTTGGGACTGTAGCTTTTTTTTCACTGTTTTATTTAAAATAGGATGGACTATCCTCTAATTTTTTTGGTAGGCAGTCTTAGTGGTCTACCAACGGCTAAAGAACCTACTTTTCCTTTGGGACCTTGGCTGTGTTGTATCTCCATCTACTACTTTTCTCACATACTGCACAAATAATACATATGATGTGATTTGAATATTTCACAGTAGTCAAAGTTTTCTGCCAGGTTCTGTAATCCAGCAATAATGGAAAGCTGTATTGCATCAATTGTCTCTTGAATGTGTAAACACACCTGTCTTTTTCTAACATTGACTCATGGCTTGCATACACATACAGCTAAAATTTATGTAGAACTTACACTTAGCATTCAAGCTGATACTTTAGATTATTTTTTTTTCCCCTGTTTGCATACTGATTGATTAGGAAAGAAACATCTGCTGTCTTGCAATTCTGTTTCCATTCTGGTGGGTCTTTTTTATATGCAATTAAGGATAATTTTTTTCCTGTACCTTTTGAATGGGGAAGCAAGGCCAGTTTACGAGCAACATTTCTAAAGATGAAGTCGTGAGTAGCTAGCAGAATGTAAATTTAGGTGAAAGTGAAGAACAATAAACCTAGCAAACTTTCCCGTATCAGAGTTGAGTATTGATTTGATTGCAGCCTCGTAAGTCAGAGTAGGAGGAGGAGAACGAGCAAGGCTGAGCTTTCCATTCCCGACTGTGTGGTCACCCTGGTTTGTACCGGGAAAACCCTACTTTACCCCTCTCACTACTGAAGCTTCAGTGCCTGGAACAAAAGCATAATGATCTGCATGTGCTGCCTTAATTGGAGTGCAGGGGAAGGACCCCTTGCAGAGACAAACAGCATCTGTGTCCCTGGGGAAGAACACAAGTCTGGCAGTTGGTAGCATATTGCAACAGTCCCTCTTCTTTCATCTGGTTCTCGGGCTGACAGCTACTTCAGTTTTGGCTGCTTGTTCCTGCAGTGACCTCTCGGGGTGGGGAAAAGTGCCCGGCTCTCTAGCAGTCGTCTTCCTTAGCAAGAAGGAGCAACGCTGGGAAGCAAAAATAGAGTAACTAGGCTGAGTCTGGAGAACACAAACACTTCTGATGCTGTGTGTATATAGAACTTAAAAGTCACAGATCTCAGGTCTATTTCACCTAGATATGTTCTACAGTTTTTTGTTTGTTTTTGTCTGTAGTTTAGTAATGTGCATTATTTGTTTAAACTGTTAAAGGCTCTGTGTCATCACTGGCAAAGTCTTAGAGCTTTTTTTTCCACGTAAGATGACTGGCTTTTATAGGCTCAAGGCATGAAACAACTAATTTATGTGGAAGTTACTGTGGTAATAATAGAAAGAAACTCCAGGAGTCTTCATCCAAACTGTAGCTTTCAGCTAATCCATTCCCTGCCATTGGTGCTAGTTAACTTCATCTTATTTTATTTTATAAAGAAAAATAGTTTTCTCTGCCCGTGTCGGCCTTCCCAACTTGTCCAAGTTGCACAAAATCCAGCTAGCTAGAATTGTGTATTTTGCTGAACTATAGCTACTGTGGTATGATGGTTGGAAAAAATAAATAAATCTGTCATCTTAAGTATTGCAGTGGTGCACCTCCATTAGAATGACTTCTTAAATGATACGCTTTTGTGTTAATAATGTCAATGCAGCAGTGCTTCGGTGTTGAATTAAGGTGACGGTGAGAAACAAGTGTCCTGTGACTTCTGCTCTCTGTTAAGTGGCTATGAGTTTGTTAAGGTTTTTAAATTCAGCACAAACATTTTGCAGACACTTCAGAAAGTTTTTAAAAATTAGGTGTTAACAGTGATGCTTTTAGGTTTTTTCAGTTGGAAACTAATTGTCAGAATGTAGTGTCTGAGGCAGAGCACTTCAAAGTGAATTCCAAAGGGTTTTTCTGATTAAATGGATAAGGAAACCGTATCTCATAATGTGAAAAGGTGTCCCAAAATAGCCAGGCTGCAGTATGTTCTGAGACATTAAAAATGATTAGCACCATATCTATCAGAGCCAATCTCTTAAGTCTCTCCAGAGTACAAGTCAGCATAACCTATATATAGGATGTGTTCTTTCTGCCTAAAAGAGTAGGAATTCTTCTAGAGGGTCAGAGCTTAGTGAAAGTTTTTTAACATATTTAGTTTAACATCTGAAATCTTCAAAGCAGTTTTCTAGTACTGGAGAGATTTTGGGTATACTGTGGATTGGTTACAAGGAATGTATGGAGTTTTGCACACAGGTGGTTGTTAGGGTTTTTTTTTCTGTAATCGATTGGCTTGCACTGACAAATAATTACCAAGAGCAAAAATAAACTGGGACACCTGAAAGTGCTTTGTAAGTTGTTTACCACTTTTTAAGGTGTTAGATTTAATTTATGCTCTAACAATGGAACAAACAATGTTTTTCCTCTTCTTCGCCAGGTGTAGGACCTGTGCAGTTAAGTATTGAAGGCAAATAAAAAAACTTGAAATATTTTTATGCAGCTCAAGAAGAATATAGAATGCAGAGCTTGGTACTGTGTCCTTGAAATTATAAGCTGTGGAGTGCCAGGAACACTGGACGTTATTGGCAATAGTGGGGTTTTGGGGATGCAGCCAGAACTTCCAAAGTTAGTGGCATTGAAAGGCATCATAATACGTTATGGATGTAACTTTTAAGAGCAGAGCATTAGTATAACATTAGTATAACTCTTTAACTATTCCAGTCCAGACACTTATTTGTATGGTAGTAACAGCTTGTTCAAAGCATAAGGAGCAAGTGGCTTTTATTTTGAATTCTACTTCTCATCAGCTTGTGCAGCCAGCTGCAAATGTTTCTGCTCATTTTTGACTTAAGCAAATGAAAGTCCCCCCATTTTATGAGCATACAGGATCAGTGGAGATTGGTGTACTGTACTTAGACTAGCTGTGAAAGCAAATAAACAGTATTATATTTGGAGGGGTTTTAAGTAACAAATTGTATATATTGAATAACCTCATTTGTCATCTGGAACACAGTGAATGGTCTCTCGATTTTGTGTGAGATACAAAACACATGATTCGTGTGTTACTCTTGCAGAAAAAAAATAGGAAGCATCCAAGCTGGTAACATTCACTTAGTGCAGCAGGATAGTCCAGGGGAAATCCCGTGTATCAGGAATCCAGAACAAACCAGGATAAGCCAAATCTAAAATAGCTGTCTGTGGAAAACTTCTACATGTGGAAATGGAAAAAAAACCCTCTAAATTTTCTGAATTTCAAGTGGAATAGTGTGTCTCAATTGTGACCTGTTCTTCCAACTTCCCCTCACCTCTCAGCGTAGTTCTTGTCTCTGTTGTGTGTTCAGTAGCCACTAAAAGCCTTTCTAAGCAGAATTTTGTCATGCATTTAGATCTAGGGTGCCAGGCTGCATCTACCACGGCTGTTCTCCAGTACACGTTGTGCATTCTGGGGCTCCTTTCTTAAGGGATTCTTCACTTGAGTGACTGCCAGGAGATCACGGAGCTAGCTGTCCTGCTGCTGTTCTCTGAAATTATGTTGCTTGCACTTGAAGACATCTTGGAGTTGCACAGAATGGGGCCACGTAGCAGTACAAAGACAGTCTCACAGCATGTCTTAATCACGTAGGCAAAGTGGTATTTATGTGGTCAAACTGAGTTTGGGGGGGAATTATAAAATCCACTTGAGAAAATGTAAAGCTGGTACTTCAACTCCTCCAGTATTGGCAGTGGGTGAAAAGCCAGAACACTGCTGTTGTCAGAAGTAAGTGCTTCTGGGCTGATGTTTCTCACGAGTGGGAAATAAATCCAGAGTTTAAGACAAACTCATAAGAAATATTTCTTCAGTACATATAGCAGCTACTATTTGGTGCAGAAGGACAGGACCAGGAAGCACCATGTTGGTTTTTGTTTGTTTGTTTGAAAAATGTAAATGATCATTTGGTAGACAGTAGCCAAATGTGTGTGTGAGATCAATCAATCAATCAAACCACAATTCCTTTATGGGGCCATTTGAATTGTGGTGACTTCTGGCTCAGGTTTTTTTGTATACAGTGCATAGTTTCTTATGACCTGCAGTTCTCTGAAAACTGATTTAGCTCAAGACAGAGTGGCCATGTAGCTGATGGTGCATAGAAAATTATGATGCAACTTCAGAAAGCATTTGTTTGATGTAATGAAGGAAATACAGCTTTCTTTTTAATTTAAAAAAAGCTTCTATGATGTATTTTAATAACTCTTTAAAGAATAATCCTACTTGTAAGCTTTGGCAATTGAATGCACAAGCACTTTTAATTATGCAATCAGCCTATAATATGTCTGTAACAACATTATACTACAAAATAAACTTGCTAATATACAGTAAATTCTGTTCTTTAAATCTGGGATCAAAGTCTGGACAGCTCTGGCTCTCTACATACGGACAGCAAACTTCCTTCCACTTCAGTATCAGATGGTACACTTCTCCAGATAATGGCATAAAACAGTATTGTTTGGAACAAAGATTTGCTTGTTTTAATCAGATGTTACCTTAATTGCTGTGCTCTGATTAGTTTTTATTATGGGCAAGCACAATCAAAGCAGGTTTCCTTTATCTATAAGAAAGATACAAGCATGAGCAAATACTAACATTGCAGGCTTTCTCCTTTTCTTAATTACAAGAAATACGTGATACTGAACTGTAACATTGTCTGGCCAGACTTAGATAACGTTTGTACGCTCTTACTTTACCAAGTATGTTAAATGCATGCGTTATTTTAGAAAAGCTGCTAACTGGGGGGATCTTGGCTTTTCAGGATGCCGTACCTGAAGTCTGTGTAGTTCTGTAGAAGACAAAGCAGTGAAGTTTTTGGGGGTTTGGTTGGGTTTTTTCAGTAGTCGCTAAGCAGCCAGTGCTCAGACAGGGATGAGTTTACATTTCTACATCTGCAGATATAAGGACTGCTAACTTTCTTTGTAAAACAAGGGAAAGCTTAAGCAAGTGATGTAGGTAGGAGGAAGACCACTCAGAGAAAAGGACTCTGGTCGGAAGGGTGCGTATGGAACTCCTGTGCAGTGTCAGAAGCAGGGTGTCACTGGTAAGGGACATCTAGCTCTTGACACCTTTCAAGAAATTGAAATCTCTTATTCCAGTCTGTCTGTAGGGACTTGGCTTCTTCCTTTATCTCAGTTTGGAGCTGGGATCGGGGCCTTGTTTTGGATAACAGAGATGGTTCATGCTACAGGTAGACCAAGGAGCTGCAGCACCCTTCTACCTACCTGGACAAAATCGTTCACCTTCAGATGGTGAGGAAGTAGAGTCCAAGTGGTTTCTTCCTGCCTGTGACGTGTCTGAGGTTTCTTCAGCAAGGCTGGGGTAGAGAAAGGAGTATAGAAATAAGACATGCAGTACGGGGGAAGGACAGCTGCTTGCCCTGAGCTTTACCGCAGCGGCTGAGCTGCGAACTTACTGGGAGCTGTGGTAAAGGGCTCCTGAAGTGAAGGAATGCAAATACAGCCCATGGCTGCGGGGATGCCCACAGATCATCTGGGGGACTTTGAAGTCCTCGGTCTGTAGCGCTAAGTAGGGGGCTTGCACAGGATGCAAAATCAAACCGTTAGAGGAAGGAAAGGCAAGACTTGATTCCAACACCATGTTCTTCTCGGGCAGGCAAACCTGTTGTACAAAAGGACAAAGCGGTGTAAACAGTGATGCTCATCAGTCTGGAATAAGAATGTCTTTCTCACTTAGTTTTGGTTGCTTTCAGATCAGCCCACGTGGCTTTGCTAGGGACCTTGGTGATAACGTGGTGTCTTTTATAGAGAAGCTGAGCTACATATGGAATGAAAGCATAATCGCTGCCTGCTATGTTCAATGTTGTGGTTCCAATTTTAACTCCACGATAGTCTTCAAATGAGACTGAAAGTTTTTGTAAGCTGCATTTTTAATACTAGGAAGGAGAACTGAATTAACTGTGCTCTAACTTTTGAGGCTTTGTGGTTCTCTTAACCTCCCTTAATTTGAGTGCAGTCATGAGCTGAGAAAGGTATCAATCCAGTTGGTCTCTTGCACACAGTTGCATATGTACAAAATCAAATGCACAAGTAAGTAGCTGGATACAACTGTAGGGAAAGCTGGTTATCCCAACTTCTTTTATCTTTTCCTTTGCTAAATTGCAAAGCATGACAGGGAAATACCAACAGCAAGAGAATTAAATGTAGCTTGTAGACAGTTGTCAAACGGGCAGAGATTGTTTCTCTAACTAATGTCTAGCAATTTTCTGCTTTTCCAAGAACTTCACCAGTTGTTGTATGATAAAATCTTTCAGTGATTTTCAAGTGTTTTGTAATAGAATAGATTATCAGAGAACACTGTATCAGATTTTTGCAGGTGGTAAAGTGTTTCAGTGCTGTAATCCTGCTTCAGAGGCTGGGGGTTTTCAATATAACTTGTTTTTCTGTTACCAAATTATCTTTGCTCAATTTTTGCCTAGCAGAAGATATTTTTAATTAATAAAAAGAGCTTATGCAATTACCATTTACTCTGGTTCACTTGCTGCTTCAGTATAGTTATCCCTGTATAATTGCTGAAACATACAATAGTCTTATGGTTGGATGAGAAACCTTCTAATCCGAAATTAGCATGTTCTTCTTAATTTATAAAAGTTACTTTGGAGCTAATAGCAAAGATTGCTGCTCAGTATTTGCATTACAGTTCTTAATGGGAAATCCTGCTTAACAGCCCCATTGTTCTCTGTTTTGTCTTGTTCTCATGTAACTTTTTTTAGGTCAGTTTTTTCTTCTCGCTGGCTCTAACCCTGGCTTCCCTTAAAATGAGATTAACAGGCTGTTTGAGTTGATTGTGCTTGTTAGTGGCTTATCTTAGAGTGAGGATCTGTGCATCCACATGCAAGTTTTGTGAAGACAACTTCCAGAGACCTTGGAAATGGAGTAAGCCTGTCCTGTGGAGGAGCACCCAGGCTTGGAAAGGAGCGGACACTGCCTCTGGGTGTGGTTTTCCTTGAGTATTTGTAGGGTATTTAATGCAGTAGTAGGCCAATTTCTTTTTTGCATATCTCGTATAAACTTTTTCAATAATTGTGAAGCTGCTGAAGTTTGAGTATGGTAAGCTTTGGATACGAAGACTCGCAAAGCAGTCAATCTCAGTGGATGCAGTCAGTAGCTTCTGTAGTACCAGCATCAACTTTCAGGGTTTTCTTACAGTCCCTGTGATTTATATTCAGTGTTACAAATACTTGTCATGCAGATTCTTCTAGAACTTCACCTCTGGTAATGCAGGAGCTGGGTGGGAGACAACTACACCCCCTGATGCAGGGTAGGATGGTGTGATGACCAAGTGTAACCAAACTGGTCAAATCAGCGGTCACTGAGAAAAGCTGGAGAGGCATCTTTCCCTGTGAAATCCTCTCTTTAGGGACCTACTTCTTAAAGGGAAATTACTCCTGGATTCAGGAGATAGTACAGAAGTGAAATTTTCTTTGGTGACTGCTTTTATATTGGACAAGGCGTTGTTGTTAAGGCTTTGCAGAAAGCACAGCACCCTTCAGATACTTCCAGGATACATGGCTGGCTGCTGGACAGGAGGAAACAAAATAATTATCAGAACTTCTTTTTCAGCAGTTGTAAGTTTTTAACCTGTTAATGGTACTTTTTTATGGTACTATTTGGTATCATTTACATAGTCTGTAGCAATGAATTCTTTTTTTCCTAACTGGCAAAAAACTTTTTCCTACTGGTAAAAAGCCAGTAAAAACTGGGCTGATGACTTCCTTGTAGCCTGTATTTTTTTGATATAGGTAATGGTCTTAGCAGAAAATGCAGGGATCTGGAGAATATCATAGCTCTTTTTTTCTTCCTGTATTCCACAAATTCTTCTGATAATGTTATGTCTAGAAATACAGACTTGATTTACACACCCTACCAACCAGTGAAGAAACAGCTTGTACCTCAAGTTAAGTGAAAAATTCTTTATTGGAGGCTTGTACATGATAAGAAAACACTTTTGTTGCATGCTAGTGTAACATGTACAGAAATAGAAATATGTGCAAATCTTACAACTTTGAGAGGATTCTTAGTGGCAGTACTAACTTCTAGGCTAGGCTTGCCAGTTAACTAATAAAACACAATTTATTTTCTTGATCTTGTTTGTGCCTTCTGTAAGACAGATATTCTTGTGGCCCCTTCTTAAAAATAGTTCCTCAATGCACGTGGAGGGTAGAAAGCATGTAAGAATATTTGGTATCAACAGTGGGAACATGAATTATAGCAGTAGTGTCTAAGCATGAGATGAGTGCAGTAGTAACTTTCACAGCTAAAAGGAATGAAGTGGGAGAATTGTTCACCTGCGTAATAAATATGCATCAAAGCTAGTAAAATAGTGTGTTATTAAGGAAGCCTAGCTTTTTCCTTGAACCATTAGGCCATCCTTTGGTACTGGAATTGAAAAAGAAGAGTGAAATAACCTTGTTAAATCAATTCTAGGGCCAATTTCACAAGCAGTTCAAATAAATCACATACATTACACTGCAAATGTACACACAATTACAAAATTGTTGCTCCTAAGTGCAGTGCTTTCTGCAGACCTCCTTAGCTGTCATGATCCCACATAATAATGAATTTAGTACACTCTGACTGGGAGATGATACGGAATGCCTTGCAGCACAGTCACTAACTTGTGTTTCAGACTGGATTTTGGCCTGGAAAGAGAATAAGCACCAAACATTGGGCATTACAGCCCCTCCTCGCAACTGGCCACCAAACAGTGTAACTGCATTGAGAGAAGTGGAAGTTCTCTGTGTTCCTGTTGGAGGCTCACAGGTGTCTGTGTTTGTGTCATAGCAGTGGAACTGATGAGAATCACAGATTTCACTACATCTGCAGGCTGGTGTGTGAAAACTTCCTAATCTCCTGCTAGGAAACAGCTGAAAACTACAGAAACAGATCTGTTTTCAAAGATCAGTACTCTCTCATGATTCCACTGTGCTTTTTACAGTGTATTACCAGGTGCTTTAGAGAAACACAGCACAGTGTGCTCTTGGCTAGTGGGCAGCAACTCCAATGTTAAATATTTGCAGCAGTGGGGAGGGAGAACAATTACTCTCACCTGTCTGCAAGTCTTTTACAACCTAATTATTTCAAGCTTTCTGGTTCAGATAGACACAGCTGAAATTTGTTTACTTTGAATATTTATGGCTACTCCTTATCCATCTCCCTATTTTTACAGCTTTTTACCTTTACTCTCTAATTAGCCATTGTTTTTCCTCGAATACCAACCAGTGTCCTCTCCTCCACAGAAAGGGCCCTCATCTGGGACGGACAGAGTGAAGAAGGGTGGATCCTATATGTGCCACAAGGTAATGTGAAAAGGCCTGTGGTATTTTTGTATTGACTTTCCTCTGAATGTACCTGATTTGACAATGAAATGATCTTCTGACAGAGTTTTCTGGCAGCCTGGACGCTTGCTAAGGGGTTTCATGCAATTTAAGGAGGAGCAATACCTAATGTTCTTCAGGACTTTTTTTTGGTTAGCTTGGAATTCAACCAACCAACCAACCAAACTGCTTTACCCAGTGTGTTGTTTGTTGTTTTGTTTTTGTTTTTTTTTTTTGAGGTAGAAGTTAAAATGGATGTATGCCTCTAATGCTATTTTCATTATAGTGTTTCAGTGATACTTGTAAGAGTAGAAAGTACGGATGTGACTTTCTTGAGTTTTATGGCTCTCGATGCAGGAATGAATCAGCTGTTTGCAGAAAGATTGTTGGGAGATAAATGTTTCAGCTTACGTGACAGTAGACTTGAAATTCTTTTTGAAAGTCTGGATTATACCACAATGCAATAGCCGCTCATGACACAAATCATGTTTTAAACTCTGTTCACGCAGTGCTGGAAAAAATGCTCATTGTAGATCTCCTTTTTTTATTAAAGCTGCCCTGTTCTTCCTCCCTTTCAAAGCCTGCAGCTGGCAAATCATTCTCATAATTAGATTAAATTTTCTACAGTGAGATCCTATTTTCTACACTGATTTCCTTCTTAGGTGAAATCAATGTCAGATGTTAATTAGCAGTTTTGATTAAATTAACACTGGAATAGACTCTTCTTCAGTGATGAATAATGTGACCCATTTTAAAGGCTTGTGAAGATTCTAGTCTGTCCTAGTCTTTTTTGTAGGTGATAAAACTAGGCTGTGTATCAAGACAAAAAACCCGACTGAATACTATTAGTACAAGGGCTCTTTATTAGCTGCCTAAAAACCTATTCAGACTCATCTACCCATGCTATTGCTCTTCTGTAGTGTGAGACAGCAGCAGCGTGCGTCCTCCTTTGAGGGCAACGGCTGCTCTCTGGCTCTGCGCTGCTGTTGAAGAACTTTTGTTTGAATCTCCTTAGATGGAGATACTGTTAGCTCATGGAGACAGACATGGGTGACCCGCTGCCTCTGCGGGGATGGTGGGGTTCACAGGGCTGTTCCCTTGATGACAGAGCCCATTTAAGTTGTCACCACCCTTGTGGGTGTACAAATTGAACTGTTTAGTAGCTGTGCCCAAAATCCTGAAGGGATTTGGGTTTAAAGGAGAAAAACTACCCTCTCCTCCCTGTTCTCCTCTGCTCCCCACTGCCTCCCCGCTGCCTCCCCCCCCCCCCCAAAAAAAAAAAAAGGCAGAGGGGAAGAAAAAAAGAAAAAAAAAAAGATTGCTTTTTAACCCAGCCATTCCCAATGTCTGGTTCAGAGCCTGACTACACACAGCTGAACCAGCCTGAAGGGAAGTGGTTTGGTTTTGGGTTTTTTTTTGTCAGAGGCCAGGAGCCTGTAGCAGGAGGACAGGAACAAAAAGCCTGAGCCAGATTTTTTTGAAGTAACAGCAAAATGGGGCAGAACTTGGATGTATTGTACTGGAGTTGCTACATAAAACACACAGTCTGTTACCCCAGTGCTTTACCAGTGAAATTACCAGTGTGACTGTCCTCCTTCCACGCTATGATGGATAACTGCTTCTGGGCAGTCAGTCTACTACCTTAATGTAGCAAACTGCTTAAACTGGTTAGTTCTGCAGTTTGGAAACCACCGTTCCTAATGCCAGATAATTGAGAATCTGTAGCACCGTGAATAGCGCAGGTTTTTCTTTTTTCAAGGAGTGTAAGTATATTAACATGCACTGAGACATGGCCAAATCTGTACAGCTAGGGAATGTACAAAACATGTTGTAGACCAGCGTCTGTACCTTGCTGTAAAGATGTCTGACCTTGTCCTGTTTATATTCATTTGGTTGTGTGTAAGTTTAACAGCCTTTCTTAAAACAACCTGTACAAAGCACCCTGCGGCAGTCCTTTTCAGAATCTTTTAAGATAACATTTTTGATCTAAATTGGTCTATCGCACAAATCCTACGAGCACAAGACAAACAATACTGCGAATGAAAGCGCAGGCAGAGATGTTTCCCACCGACATGCATCAGTGGCATCAAATGGCTGTATCTGATGGGTGTGAGGACAAGTCCTGTGAAATAATCTTGTGCTCCTTTCTTGCTTCAAGAAATGAAATGGCAATGACTGTTCCACCTTTCCTTTTCTGAGAGGTGGCTGCGGTGTGATTGCAGCCCATTCTGGAAGAGGACAGTGTTAAAAGTTGTCTCCTAGGAATATCTGAAATGCAGTTGAATCATTTTCAGTGGCTTAGTTTTAAATGTAAATGTTTTTATAGCCACCAGTCCAGATTATATCTTGATAATAAATATCCCTAGCATGCTAGCTGATGCTAGGAACTCTGGGAAGGAGTTTGCCTCTAGTTACTCCCTTCTTCTTGTTCCATCTCGTTCAGTGAAATGTTTTTTGACAGGTGCCAGTACCTGTCCTATTTCCAGTCATCCCTTAGTACACCAATACACAGATCAAGGCACTGAGCCGCTCCCTCTTCCCTTGGGGAGAAGCAGAATGGTAATTTTAGCTATTTCCCAGAGCAGGATATGTTATTAGTTGGCACTCATGTTATCAGACACTTTGCCATTCAAACTACCTTTTATATCAGCTGCAACTGGTCTCTGTTGACAGTGGGATTTCTAACCCTTATTTCTAACACAGTCATTTTGATCTTTATCAGTTCATTGATCTGTCCAACAGCATTTGAAACATTTTGCTATATTAATCTAACAAACGCTTGCCTAAGGAAGCACAAGCTGTGCTATACTCTGAAGTTCACTTTTTTTTCCTCTTACTCTGCAGTCTTACTGCTACAGGTATCGCTGTGCAGCCCGTAGTCAAAACACTCCCGACAGCTCTGCTTCAAATCTGGGATTCCGCTGTGCAGCAGACACCTTGCCGGAGCTGCGGTGACCAAGTGGGCTGTCACACTGAGGCACGAGGGGCCGAATTCCACCCGAGGAAGAAGAGGTGTGTGGAGTGTTGCTTGCTGATGACACAGAATAGAAAAATCTAGTGCTTAAACTTCCTGCTGAGGGAAAAAAAAATCCAACACCACTCAACAGCGCTTGAAAAACCTTCACGTATTTATCTTTGGGGAACCTGGCCTGGACTCTTATCCCAACCAAATGTTCTATCGGTGAATTCTGTTGATTTTAGCAAGAGTAGTCTGGAGTTAACTAGCACAAAACTGAGCAGAAACATGCCAGTTGTGTTTTAAAAGGTTAATTAATAATTTCTTTTGAAAAAATCTTTATTAAATATTTATTGTAATAGTTTGAATTTCTACACTCAACTCCAATAAACAAGGACTTTATAAACGTCTAGACAGCTTTAAGAGAAAATTGTAGGAGTTAACAGTGAGGACTGGAATACAGACAGCTATCTGCATGGGCAGTTAGTGCAGCCCTTGCATTACATTCCTGTTGCAGTGAAAATCGGGTCCAGAAATGTGCTTTTTCTGGTTAGATACTTGCTCCTATTTAGCAAGTGCCTTCCGCAGCTGCGGGATGATAATCCTCAGGGTGATAATGGTTAGAAATGATGTACATATTTGAATAAAATTTCAGGCATTTATTTATGCTGAAGTCTTTTATTGATGGAGAAACACTGGCAATTTTCTTTGAGGTTCTTGGACACGGCATAGGCTTATTTTGGGGACTTGCAAATTGCAAAACCAGTATCATTAAAAACTGAAGCTAACAAATGATTCCACTGGAATAAAAGATTACTAAAGTGAAAAGATGGCAGATGTAACTGTGAGCCCTAAGGCCTAAAAAGGTAAATTTTGAAACTGTTATGTTTTAAAAAAAAAAAAAAAAAAAAAGAATCCCATTTAAAAGGAGAGGCAGTTTAGCAAGGAGGAAGGGAAATGGGAATAACAAGAGCTATCTCATTGTGGGATCTGAATGTACTTCAGGCCTTTCACCAAGTGTTTTGCACTGTCACTCACTAGCACACGGTATCTGGTCCTATTTCTGTGCCAGGCAATTGCTTGCTCTAAGCAGAGACTGACCAAGCGGTTGCCTATGCGGCAAGCTGGGTGCCAGAACGGCTGTCCTGTCGAATGTGTCACCGTCAGCTTGTGGCTGCCCTCTAACAGGCCTCTTGCTGCCTGCCTGTAAAACAGGGATTGAACTTGGCTGTCTTCTCGGCTGCTTTGAGACCAAACAGTGAAAAACGTGGTGGATTAACAAAAACTTTTGCATTGATGCCAGCCCTTCCCAGCATTATCTTTTCTGTAGTAAGTTGGGTTTGGGTTTAATACAACCTGGGGTTAATACAAATCCATTGCTTGCCAGCTCCTTCTCCACTTGGTGTTTGATGTTGAAAAGAAGATATTGGGGGATGTCTGGGGAGCCCTTCAACAAACACCAGCCTCCAGCGGGGGGTAAAGGTGATTCTAGCAAGTAGAAAAAAATAATTCCAGAATACACCACTATGACTTGGCACTCACATATGCACGATAAAAGCTGTGGTAAATATTTTGTGTAGTAAAGACTGCCTTACCACCATTAAGTGTTTAATTAAAATCTATGTATTAAAACCATCTATTTTACAGAGAGGAATAGGGAAAGATTCTATCTTTATTTCTATCTTCCTAAACAGCACGTCTCTGCTCCTTGAAAAAAATGCACACAATTCCCTATATTGGAAAATTCTTATGACTTCATTTAAATAAACAGCTTGATGATGCCACACCATCAGGTATATGTCAGTCAGTGCTCATTGTGCTGCAGGCAGCACGTGGGGGAAAGTTTTCCTGTTCTTCTGCAGAGATGATAGAATGTGTCCCATCCATGCTGCTTTAGTTTGGATAACGGTTATTGCGTTTAACTCAAGGATATTTAATGAAAGATGTTGTAATAAATGTGATCAGATTTCAATGGGAAAGTAAATCTCCATGCTGGAGTGAGTATTGAATATTGAAATGTTGATAATGATTACTGCATTTTGAGAGTAAAGGAGGAGGGAGGATTACAGGGAGCTCACAGTCTTTGGAGCTCTTTGATTGGGTTCATTGTGAAAGAGCACACCAAACTGTGAAGTGGTAGACCGGGACTCTGAAGCTGAAAGGAACCTGAAGGAAAAAGCGAGCAGAAATGCAGCAGGAAGAAACAAGTGTCTATTTTCTTTTTTTAGTCCCTTGTTAGGGGATTTTTTTTCTTTTTAGTAGGATTTTGCTCCACACCTCCAGACAGCTGTAGTGCTGAGGCATAGCAAAGCGTAATGCACATGCTGTGTGGAAAAAGGCCATTAGCGATTGCCATGATGGTCTAGAATTCTATGACAACCTATCATTTCATGTTCTTGCAAGGCCTTTAATGTGGCTGGCTGTTTTCAACAGTACAACGCTCCTCTTTTTCTGTGCTGTGGAAGTTTGTTCTAACCAGATAATTGATAACTGTTCACTGGCTAGAAGCAGCATCAGCTGGCTGGGACAGAAAGGGTAGGATTGCACAGAGACAGAAGGCTCGGCTGTGTTCTCTGGTTTAAGGCTGGTGATGCAAGGACTAGATATTGCTAATGGTGTTTGGGTTTTTGCGTTTCAGGTTTTTTTTTGTTTTAATCTACACTTCCTTAACTACTCAAAATCATGCCAAGTACATATTTGTAACAGGAAGCTAACAAACTGTGCTGTCATTTTGAAAATGAGGAATACAGATGGTATTAAAACTAGTCTTGAAACTTTTTCCAGGAGGGAAAGAGGAAGTAGATTGGATCATCCGCTCCCAGCCCTCCAGTCCCACCGGCTGTAAGTGTCTGGGTGGCTGGCGCAACGCCCTTTGAGGGAAGAAAACCAGATAAGCCTCTAAATAGGACAAGAGACCTTGCAACCCAAGCTGTGTTCTGGTAGACAGTGCAGCGTCCATCCTGAGTTACAGGATCTGGAGAACTCTTCCAGAGAAGCAGGCACTCTTAATGAGGCAAGGATTAAAGTTAATGGCCACTCAGCTTTTAAGTGGCTTTTGACAAGCAACTGAAATCCTTTGGAAGCTTTCTGTACTGACAAAAGTGATGCTTTAATCATTAACCCTAAGAAAACCATGCAGTAATCTTTCTCTTGAACTAAAACCACAGCCCTATGTAAATCTCAACAGCAGTTCTTCATAACGGAAGCATGAAGATATATATTAAATGGGAAAAAGCTAACACTGAACCTTATCAAGGAAGAATAGGTAAACATAAAGTAAGATTTTGTTTAGCAAATAGCAAAATAATAGCAGCAAACTATCCCTTGTCTGTTTCAGGTTAATCTTCCAGGTCCAAATCAAAGTGGTCTTTTATTTGGAAAAAAAAAAAGTTACCAATGGGCACCCGAACCAGCCAACCCCCCCCCCCCCAGATGTGCAACCTTGTGTGTCTGTGTGTTATGTCAAAGGTTATGAATACAGTTAAAGATCAAACTGTACAGAGCAAATAACCTACAAGTTTGTGCTGCTGATGGTGCACTGTGGCACGACTGTAAAAAGTAGCATTGCAGTTAATCTGTCTTGTGCATCAAAGTTGGGGGAAATTCAAAACAAGCCTGTTTGAAGCCTCCTTAATTTGAAAGGAAGTAGAGTGACGTAACATGCAGTTGCAGAACATATCTCATCCAGCAAGCTCTCTCCTGTATCCCTGGTGTGAGGAGATGCTCAGTAAAGCCATGTACATGTGTTAGACCTGTACAAGAATGATGAAAACAAGAGGCAATAATCTCCTCCCTATGCTGGGAGAGGACAGGCCTTGCTTAATGCTGTCTGACTCTGCAGGAACAGTGAAAACAAATCAGTAGCTGAAAGGAATGCTCACATATTTGTCAGCCATTCAACGATGTAAAAAACCAAATTTGTTGTTGCTCAGATGTACTTTTGTATTTCCTACTTTAATCTATTTCAGAAGTCAGAATAGTAGCATCATACTGCTTTAGACTGCAGAGTTGGAATTTGCTTCCTAAGTAGCATAATAATAGTGCTGGAAAGTAACATGGATGTGCTGCTTGCTATTACTGCAGAAATATTATTAGATGAGCCTTGAGATAGATGTGATTTAAAAAGATGGGATGATTGTACTTCTTGGAGCTTGCAGTACTGCGCTGTTTACACAGCAGCTAAATGGTCATGAAACTGAACTAGTCACTTAAAACCAGATTTTGGCATGCAGCTAGATGTGACTGAAATGGAAAAGGTGAGGGGTGAAGCATTCAAGCTAATCTTTCTGGACAAGTTTTTACATCAATAATAATAAGCTATTTATGTTTCGTGGAACAAAAAAATTTTTAGCAAGTAAGTAATTTTAAAAAAAATCATTTATTTTAATGGTATTTAAGAAACCTAATGCCCTTCTTGCAAATATCAACATTCCTTTGTCTCATTCTCTTGTGTAATTTTCAGTAACGTCCTTTCTGTGTACCAATGTTAAAGTTCATTTTTTCTGAAAGGTACAAATTGAGAGAGGTTTAACTTACAGCAAGCTGTCAGAAGAAAACAAGAAAAAAACACCAGGCCTGGCTTAGTAACTGACTTTGGAACATCCTGAAGCTCCAGTGCTCCTTCATACCATCCACCTTGAAAACAGTCTCTAGGATGCTGCATGAAGTTATTCTCAAAATCTTGTCTTCCAGCTGTTACTCAAAACCACACATGCTTCCTTGCTGGAATACAGAGTTTTATTCAACTGCAATTTAACTGCTAAGGAAAATTATATTTTTAGGTATACTTTGGGACTGAAAAGCTACAGAGAGCTCCCTGAGCAAGTGTCTGGTGCAGAAAAGAGGGAGCTGTCCCAAGGTAAGAAGGAAGCACATGTGCAGGAACCACAGTAACAAGGTTTTCTCAATCTGTTATCTTCCTCTAAATATTTTTGTTCTCTGTTAGTTATTGGTAAATTATGGAATCTTCCAGAATAATCATATGAAAGTTCCTCTCCTGCAGAAATATCAGTGGCTGCGAAAAGTGCCAGTTTAGGCACCATTGAGTCAACTCGAACTGGCACCATAAATAAATTTGGTTCACAAGAATGATTCAGGAATCTGCCTATATTACCAATGCATGTAGGGTCAACAAATGTCTCCATTATCTGACCATTATGGAGGTGCTCCCTCACCACTATAATATAGTTCGAATCCTTTGATGTCTGGGCCTGAATTCTTCTACGTGCCTCATTAAAGCCTAAAACTTCACCAGCATATTCACAAACAAATCTTCCTTTAGCTATGAATTCCAGAGTACGAAGACCCCACCCTTTCTTTTCAGTCTTGAATACCTCAAGTCTGAGCTGCAAGCCCCTCTGAACAACCCTGTTTTGACAGGATTCACCACATTGGCACATGGCATTGCATTCAAAAACAGGCCTGGTGTACTCCTCCTCTTCACCTGTAGGCCTCAGACACAAACTGTTGTAATTTTCACCAAGGCGTAGACACGAGCATGTGTGAACCACGCAGGAGCTGGTAAGACAAGAACACCCTGGAAAAGTGATTTCAGTGGGGTCAATGTCTCCATCTGCTCCAGCGACGTTGTCTGGGCTATACTGCAAAGAGAACAAGAGTCAAATCCTTGTCATGTTCAATGCTTCTTTCCACAGAGGCTATCATATTTTTAAGAATTCTGTGTTTGGCAATGGCTGCTCTCTGAATGTGGGGAAATGAAATAACGAACACTTCTTTTTCCTGTAAACTTCTAATTACAATTCTAACTTTTCTAGACCATTTTAAAGAATGCAAACCAGATATTCCATATAGGCTGAAAAAGAATCGATAGTCTGTTAGTGACTGGACTTCTCAAAGTAGTCTGCTAGCCAGAAAAAAAAAAAATCTTAGCAGGAAAAACATGTCATCTAATGGGATCTAGTTTACTAGATAGAGTTTTTATTTAAATAGCAAAGTATCTTTAAAGTAATTTCTCCCCCTTTTGAAGCGCTCAAAAAACTACTTACAAGGTTAGTCTATAGCTATTTTAAGTCACAGAATTTCAAATGCCCATTTTTGTTAAAAATTAAGATACTTTCAATTTATCTATTCAAAATGTTGCAGTCAAACTTGCTCCTGCTAATTCTGTTACAAAGTGATGATGGTGTGCACTAGCACACCTCTACATATGTACAAAAAAGCTGAGCTAACTACTCTGTTGTGAGGGTAGCACATGAAAGCTGAAAAACACCTTCTCAAAATTACACTGATGCCCCCAGCAGGTGAATGATTATAGAACCATGGACTGTTGCAAAATAAAAGCTAATAGAAACTTTGCAAAATATAGACAGCTACACGTATATTTTTACTTTCTTCTCACCATTCAGCTTGCAAAGCTTTATTTAGAAACCTAGAGTATGTGCTATTACTAAATATTACATTTCACAGTAGCTTATGTCTGGTAGCTTCTGGGTGTTGGGAAACATGCCAGTTCATTTGGAAGGTTCTTTTTTTCATAAACATCAGCTTTCTCAGTCATTTGGCTTTACTCAAAACCAAGTTTAATAGTCCCTTTTCTGTTCCCATCTTCTCCCATTCACAGACTACAAGCTTTCCTATTTCTGTTAAATACCAGCGGCATACCATGCCATTTAGAAAGGTTAGGGTCTATTTGGATGGGGTCTTTTTTTTTTCCCCAGGCTTACTTGAAGCTGCTTCATTCTGTTTTCTAAATACCCTCTAATTAATCATTGAAGCAACATCCTAGGCAATCAAGTGTACTTCCAGGAAACGTGTTTGGAACTTACTACAAGTGATACAGAAAATAGCAGAAACTGGACTATGCCCGAGAAAGCATGAAAAAAGTTACGCGTTTAAGGTATTGCCCTGTGTTTCTAGACGGCATCTTTTCCTGTAGATGGTTGTGGAGCGGGAAGCCTCTGCCAAGCCTGTCGGTTTTACTCCCGGTCTAGTTTCAGCCGCCGGCCGGCGCTGACGCCCTGTAGCGCAAGAGCTTTATTCCTCCTAAACGGTGACGTTCTCAACCGCGCGATTAAAATCTCCGGAGTGCCAGGTATCGGGAGAAAAACTGCGTCTGTATACGTGACGGGACCAACCCCGAGGGGCCGGCTGCTCGGTGGCGGGGGTGGAACGCGGAGCGCAGCCCTCCCGCCCAGCGTCACCCCGAGAGGGCAGGAGCCGCGTTCCCCGCCGTGCCCGTGTCCGCGACGGGCTGCTGAGGGGACAGGGTGGCTGAGGGAAGAGGCCGGCTGAGGAGACGGGCTGCTGAGGGGACGGGCTGCTGAGGGAAGAGGCCGGCTGAGGGGACGGGCTGCTGAGGGAAGAGGCCGGCTGAGGGAACGGGGCTGCTGAGGGGACGGGGTCGCTGGGGGGACGGCGCCGGCAAACGGGTTCCCTCAGGCGGCCCGGGCCACGATGGCCGCTTCTCT
>NW_010972438.1:2414035-2569622 GCF_000737465.1 Haliaeetus leucocephalus
CAGGTCCGCCCCGGCCGCCATGGCCCCGGCCCCACCCCTTCCCCCTGCGGCGATTGGCTATCCGCGCCGAAGCCTCTCTTTGGTTGGGCAGAGGGAATGACGCGAGGGCGGGCGCGCAGGCGCTGTGGCGGCTCAGAGGGGCAGCGCGGGAGCGGCAGCTCGCCTGGCGCTGGCGGGGAGCCGCCATCTTGTGGCGCTCTCTCCCTCAGCGACGCTGGTGTGGTGTCGGGCCGTTCGCTGCGGAGGCGCTGGGCGGTGAGGGGACCTCCGCGTCGCCGTGCACCCGTGGGATGAGGCTACCCTTAGCCAGGGGCTGGGCGAAGGCGATGTGGCTGCCACCGTGGGTCGCTCCCTGAGACGGGGCTGCCCCTCCAGAAACCGGTGCGGCTTTGTGTGATGTGTGTGAAAGTACTCAAACCCGAGTAATTTTAAATGCTAATTACAAACTAGTGAGTTAGTTTAATTCTTCATGTGACTGTAAATCCTTGCTTATTTAGAAGGTGTTAGAGCTTGGGTGTTTTTTTATTGTTGTTGATTTGGGTTTGGCTTTTTTTTTTTTAATTCTTCCTGGCTGGTTTACACTTTTAATTAACCTTTTATATTTTTGTTTTTTTTAAGTAAATGTGTTTTGTAATGTGGGTGGGAAGTCTTGTGTTCAGATCTTACTAGGCCTAGAAATTCTGCCATGTGTAGCTGGGCAGTGGAGACAGCATCTGCCTCCTGTCTGGGGATGGGAAAAGATTTGGCAGGTTTTGTACCCATAGGGATCCAGAGCAAGGCCCTAATCTTCCTCTTGGCTACTTTGTCCAGAGATAATTCAGTCAGATTAGTTTTCTGGATGAAGGGAGATAGGGACCTATGGAACCAAGCTCTTGCTTGATCTGGGAGGCCTTACCAGTACTAGATAGGATGTTTTTCTAAAGCAATCATGACAACGTCGCTTCTGTGCAGCGTGATGAATGTAGACCAGTCACAGTTGGTCTTGCCTCATCTTTTCACTGTGAACTGTAAACTGAGCTGTGGCTAGGAAAAAGGAATCAGACTTGTGTTCTTCAGTTGCTGGTGGTTGTGCTGGCTTTTGCATTTGCCCCTTGCGTCAGTTGTTTTGGGGCCTAAGGTGGAGGAAGCTCTTAACATCTTTTCACCTCCATTTTTCCCTTTGCGTGAACCATGTGTTTTCCTTTTGAAATCAATTATCACATCCAGAAATGAGCTCCTCAGACTTAGGAGACAGAAATCCCTGGAGCATGCTCTGTGCTCTTCCCACAAGATATTATTTGTATCTCTCTTTCCCTGTGGTGGTTACTGACATGACTTTTCTGATCCCTCTTCCTGCAACATCCAGGAAATGGAAAGAGTGTTCACCTATGTCCTGGTTTTAGCTGGGATAGAGTTAACTGTCTTCCTAGTAGCTGGTACAGTGCTATGTTTTGAGCTCAGTATGCAAAGAATGTTGATAACACTGATGTTTTCAGTTGTTGCTAAGTAGTGTTTAGACTAAAGTCAAGGATTTTTCAGCTTCTCATGCCCAGCCAGCGAGAAAGCTGGAGGGGCACAAGAAGTTGGCACAGGACACAGCCAGGGCACCTGAACCAAACTGGCCAACAGGGTATTCCATACCATGGGACGTCCCATCTAGGGTAGGAACTAGGAAGTGGGGACAGGGAATCGCCGCTCGGGGACTAGCTGGTTGTTGCTCGGTGGGTGATGAGCAATTGCACTGCGCATCATTTGTACATTCCAATCCTTTATTACTACTGTTGTCATTTTATTAGTGTTATCATTACTAGTTTCTTCTTTTCTGTTCTATTAAACCGTTCTTATCTCAACCCATGAGTTTTACTTTTCCCGATTTTCTCCCCCATCCCACTGGGTGGGGGGGAGTGAGTGAGCGGCTGTGTGGTGCTTTGTTGCTGGCTGGGGTTAAACCACGACAACCTATTGTGTCTCCTTCCTCCCGCCTGTGAAGAGGAGCTGAGCAACACCAGGAGAAGTACAGGTGAGATTGGATGGTGAAGTCCATGTTTGTGGGTTGGACAGTTAATGGGGATAGCAGAATTGATAGGAAGATAATGACTGGGCTTGTTTAGGATTGCATTCAGCCTGTAAGAGAAGGGAAGGTATGGAAGAAGAACTTCTGGAGGTCAGTGCCTCCCAGTATCTGGTTAGTGTAATTTTGGGGAAGACTTTGATAAGTTTAAACCTTGGATCAGTGTATGCTGCTGTGAATGTGAAAGAAATGTACCTGTAGCACCAATGCTTCATACATAACTGAATGGAATAAAAATGGTGGAAGGCTTTAAATACACACAGCCCATCACTCTGGGTTTGTCCACCCCAGCAGCAGCAGTACAGCTGCTTCCTGTGGATGCCTCTGAGCGCTGCCATCTTGGGATTGATGCTCTCATCCTGTGAGCGCTTCTCATTGTGGGGAAGGTGGTAGATCAGTTTTATGAGAGAGATGCTGAAATGTTGAGTGATTGCAGATACTAAAATACACTTTGGTTTTGTAGTTTAGGGCTTTCTGTTATTGCCAAATTGACCTTTAGATCAAGACACACATAATTTGGCTGCTAATCCTTGGTGCCAGATGGAATTCTTTTCCATTTTTAAATGACAGAAGTAATGAGTCATTACTTTGTAGTAAAAGAAACAGATTGCTTACATGCACAGGAGACGGGGTTTTGGAAATCTGCAAAAGGTCATGGAAAATCCAGTGTTCTCCTCCTCCTCCTCCCACCCAGGGCTTCTATTGTATTGAACTATGAATGGGTTGAACTGTTGAGATGTCCAGGTTGGGTGAAAAATTGATGAAAGCTCATGTTAATTTGTTATGTAAAATTGTTGTTGAAAGAAAGCTTAAAACGAAGCTGAAAGAGTGAACTGTATGTGAACTTTGTGATGCTGAACTAAGGCACCTGGTGCAGCTGTGAATTTGTTTTGCAGCATGCTATGCTGTCTCTAGGATGAGACCGTATGAATCATTTTTCTTTGATACATTGCATGCATTTAGCTGTTGATTTTTCTCCCTGTATAAATAATGCTTTCTGCTCATTAATCATTTTTATGAGTGTTCTCTGCAGTTTCTCAGATTTCTTAATGTCTATCTGATAATTGGAGTTTGGAAGGTTAACTGTGTCTGGAACAGTGAGTTCATTTGAGAGCTGTCTTCATCTGACTTCATCACTGAATTTTCATGGCTGACGCTGTATATTGTAACAAGGTGGTGGAGCTCAGGGGTGCATGTGAATCTGTGACTCATCAGACTGCAAGTAAGGGAGCTGTGCTCAGAAAACTAGGCACAATCCTAGTCTAGAAGAAATTAGATACAAAGCTTCTTGTCTTTTCTGGTAGACAGAAGACGCTGGAATCAAGGAAGCTTTTTCTAAGAGATTTCTTTTTAATGTCAGTGTGGTGGAAGTTGAGCACTCTCAAGTAATTAATACATAATACAGTGATTTCATGTATTGGTAGTGTCATCATCTGGTGATCTGGTGCAACCCTTTCTTCAACTAGGAGAGTTGCCAATATTCAGTCAGGTCAGCTGTGGCTTTCTTGAGCTGACTTTTGGAAAATTCGCAAGGCCTGAGGTTTCACGGCCTCTCTGGGTACAGGTTTCAGGGCTGTACCAGCCTCCCAGTGAGAGTTTTTTTCAAAATATCAAATCTGAACTTCCCGAACTGTGGGTTTTTTTCCTTTATGCCTTATTTATCACTACTGAGAGGAGTTTGACTCTGTTACCTTCGTAATTACTCTTCACAGAGTTCCGTTAGATTACCCCATAGTGTCCTCCTTGCTGGAATAAACAAGTATATGTTCCTCAAACTTTTCTTATTGGTCATATACTTAGTCTCCTGACCATCTTGGTAGCCCTTTGCTGGATCATCAATTTTTCTACATATCTTTTGAGCCAGAGGGCCCACAGCTGGCCACAGCTTGCATCGCTACCTCGTCATGCCAAGTAGAGAACATTAATAACTCCCCTGGATCTGTGTTCCTCCTTCTGTAGCCTGGCATGAGGTTTGCTTTATTTGCGAAGAGAGTGCACTTTGCATGTTTTTGCAACTTGGCTTCAATTGTAACACCTGAGGTGGCTTTCAGTGGGATTGCCACTCAGTTCCCAGTGCACTGGTGCATGGGGATACTCTGGCCCAGGAATACTTTTGCGCTGGTCTTTTGTTTGTCTGGACCATTGGAGTATTTTCTGTCTCAAGCTTGCCTTAAGTTACACCAGCAAGTTAATAGGCCATGGAAGATGGCCACTTTAAATTACATAGCATAAAAAGTTGTTCGCTGCCTGCACCAGAAAGATGTGATCAGAAGGCCTTTTGCTAAAAGAGCCTGTTTGAAGGCTGCCTTCAGCTTCCTGGTTTCCTACGGAACCAATCTCTTGAAGAATAAGGTATTCCTTTTAAGTATTTTATTTTACATTGCACGTGGTTTCTGCCTGACTTTGTTCTGAATAGGCTATTCAGATAGTTCTCAGATGTTTAAACTTGCTATTTTACTTTAAAAGGAAGTACATCGCCTGTGTGATACACTGGAGATGTTTCCTGCGGGAGATCTAAAGTGCTTCTTAAATGGTGGCATTGAGTGCAGACAGTCCAAAGTGACTTTATCATTCCCAGGTTGAGAGTTTGTTAGCTACTTTATCCATGCTCTCTTTAGGTTGTGTCTTCTTCCTTCTCTAGTTTATCTTGGATCTTTTTATTTATTTATTTTTTTTTAATATTCCCTTGCTTACAGACTTTTCTCTTTGTGCTCCTGCTCTTCTCATGTCAGGTTTAAATTTTCCTTTGATTTGACCTTCATTTCTGGATAATCATCTCCATCAGGTTAGTGGGCATGTACTCTCTATCCTTCTGCCAGTCTATTGTGCATCTATTAGAATATTGATTTGCAGAGAGTGAAGTATAAAAAATCAATATCCCATTAAGTGGAGTAGAGTGACAACGTTCTAAGGCTAGTCAAGTTCAAAGACTAGATGCTAAAGGTGGTGTTTTTTTCCCCATGTGGTCTCGGCTAGGCAGATAAGATAAAACGTACATATCCTGTTAGGGTTTTGTTTGCATGCGTTCATGGCTGGAAGACTCATTACAAACAACCAAATTTTAAAAAGTGTTGGTAATGCAGAAAGATATTTTGATTTATTATACCACTTGCAGTTTATTGGTTTTTAGTAGTAAACCAGTAGAATATAAATGCTCTATAGTGTATTTAGGCAGGATAGATAGACGTGAGCGAACTGATATTACATACCAGCGTCTGCTCTTAAGTGCTCAGAGAATTGTGGAGAGACCAGGTGTAAAGATTTTTTTTTTTTTGTTCACTATGAGATGACTACCACATATAGATGATGAATGCAGCTCCCCTGCCAGCCCCCTTGTTCTCTGCACAGTAGTCTGCCATTTGAAGATGGGGAGTCAAAACATACATATTTTTCTATTTCCTACTTTTGAACCATTCTCAGACCAGTCCGCAGTTATTTTAAGATATGCTACTTGTACTTCAGTGCTATTCATAAACATCTGACTGACCACAGGTATGATTCCCCTCCATGCACTGGATTGCTGTTACTGTCTTTTAAAAAAATAAATACATTAATGCTCTCTACTAATTGCTTAGCTGGGAGACTAGGTTTTGTCCATTTATAGCTCAATTCATTTATGCTTTATAGCTTGTAAAGTACATTAAAGTACTTTATGGGCTGAGAATTTGAAATGATGAGACGCTGCAGTCTTCGCACTGAGTCTGCTGTGGCATTGTGCGGTAGAGTTTGGCTGGCATGCTGCCTGCTTTTTGCAAGGCCGAGCTCATTATCTGTGAGTCACACCTGGCCCTCACTAAGTTTGGAAGCAGGACTTCTGAGGGCCATTGCTGAGCCTGGGGCTCCTGCCTGGTGAAACTGTCTCCTGCTGTGTGCTAATGAGCTGGCTAAATCTTCCATAAGTAAAGGGATGCTGGAATGAAATGTCTGATAATCATATTTGTAAATCCAAAGAAGAAGTTGAAGATCAGGTTATTTAAGTATGCCTTAGCTGTGCAGAGAAGACTGACCTTGGAAAATGCTGTATTTGAATAACACAGTTTATCAAAATATCTCCCAAGTGCTTTGCAGAGATAGATGAACTTTGTTTCCTTTCTTGTACAGATAAGGAAACTGACGCAGAAACACATGAAATGAGTTAACCAGTGGTTGAGCTATTGTTCTTGGTTATCACAGGGCTCTGCATTTCATCTCTCATCATATGCTGCACTTGCAGCATTGATTGGGTAATATGAACCATAGATCTCTTTGCCAATACACAAACACTCACAAAGTCTCAACTTCCATATGAGTAAAAAAGTTATATAACTTAACATTTTGTCACATCCTCAGATGTAAACAAAACAAGTATAGAACAATGCGAACAATTCAGATCTCACCATGCAAATTGCTTCCTGATTAATAGCAATGTATTTCAGTGAAAATTAGTCTCAGGATGTACTTCAGTTAAATAAAGTCACATCTATGAAGTATTTTGGCCTGACAGCAGTCGGTGAGCCACTTGAAAAGACTAAATGGACCAGCCATCCACTGGCTAAAATTCTAATAATGTTTTTGCAGGGAATCTGTCCTGAATATATTATTCTACTTTTGTTAATAGAGGATGCTGTGTAACAGCATTCCACTTAAATCTCTGTGTAACAGTATTTCTTCAAAAGAAACTCATTGCTAAGTGAGACATAGAACTGCCTCACAGACTGAAGGAATTTCTTCCCTTTGAAGTGCACA
Organism: Haliaeetus leucocephalus; assembly: GCF_000737465.1. NCBI lineage: Eukaryota > Metazoa > Chordata > Aves > Accipitriformes > Accipitridae > Haliaeetus > Haliaeetus leucocephalus. The sequence continues at coordinate 2,420,811 of NW_010972438.1, forward strand.
TCAAATTTCTTCTGTGCTCCCCATCTGCCTTGTATGAAAAAACTTCATTTGACATCAGTGACCTCTGGCAAGCCCTATATAGATAAGGAAAATGTATTTGCACACCATTCAGGTCTTTTATGGACTACATATATAATGGAGAGTTTGAAGGGATTGAAGCCAGTGTTTCAAATTGATGTATTAGTACTATAGTGTGATTGGCAAACTTCTGCTGCAAAATTTGGTTTGTAGTTTCACTTAACATGCTGCTGCTTTTCAGCAGTTTGCCAGAGACAGAACTGCACATTCTAGCGCTTGCAGGAAATGAGTAAATAAAGCTGAGAGAGTATCCATGTAGATTTGCTGGGCTGCCTTCCACCGAAGTGGTGGTTGTGCAGTTCCTTTGGCCCTTGCCTATACAGCGTGATTTAGTTTATGGGTAGTGTGGCACGGTAGCTTTTGCATTTTTATTAGGCTGTGCTGCTGATGTTTTCACTGCCAGATGTATTTGACTGCAGTAGCCTGAGTTACTGTTTTCACACAGCAAGTGCTTTCCTGGCGGTTCAGGTGGGCATGTCGTGATTCTTTATGTTTGTGACCCCTGTGTACTGTGGAATACACAGCTGAAGCCAGACAGAGGTCAAGCTTGAGTCTCCTGTTACAGCTGACAGTGACAACAGCATCTTGCCGCTATGGGCTGCAGCTTGTCAGAAGCTCGCTGGTTTGGTGTGCATAGAGCAGTCACATAGGTGGTTGTGATCGATGTGCTCATGCTGCTGCTCAGGAAGTTACTGATAGCTTTGCATGGCTGGGTTTTGAGGGGTATCTGAAGTTTACTGCAGGGATACATGTTTTCTTAGCCTTTACATTGCATGTTTATATATAGAAAGCAATACTGACCTTTTGTGCTCAGAGGCGTGGCCAGTCACTACAGAGGTTCATACTGCACACTGTTGGGAAAGGTTTGCAATGCTGGTATCTTTGGGTTTCTTCTCTTTTGTGAAGATGTGTTCCCCAGACGCCACCGTGTTTTTCTTTGAGACACAACTTCTTTCTTATCCCTGCTTAAGATAATTAGATCATAGAAAAGGACTGTTTAACTGTTGCCTAGAATTTCCAATGGAGAATTTCACTTGGGAGGCTGAAGGAAGATAATGTCTTTTTTTAGTCTTATGGTAAGGCTAGAAACTTACGAAGAATTGCTGTGTGCTGTAACTGCATCCTCAATCTTCCTCAATATTTACCAGAAAAGGGAGTGGTTCTTTTCAGTGGCTTATTGTCAATTTTGTTGTGTGTTGTACTGATTCAAGATGTCTTCAGGCACATGTGCTGTGCATCAGCCATATTTCCAGGCAGCGTGAGCGCAAAATCAGTGTAGGTGTAGAGAGAAATGTACAGTTTCGTCTTGGCAAACACTGTGGTGGTCTTCCAGGCCGTAAAAGTTGAGCGCGCAAAGGCTGTTGCACTGAATGTGGAATGAACTCAGTGCACTCTGAGACTGTAGCATTAATCAGGTTTCATCTTGCTGGTTAATATCTCCCAAGAACTGTTGGAAGTCAAGTCATCTAAAAATGCACATAAGCTAAGGCTGATAGAAAATTGTACTGCTCTGTGAATGAAATAGAAGGTTGAGTCAGGAATAATCATTTTTATCCAAAGTGAATGTTGGGTCAGGCATGATGGATTGTGGAACAAGTCCTTCCAGTTCTTGTCACACATAGCATCTTGGTCTGCAGCCTTTCCTTTATTAAATGATTTGGCAGTAATAAAATTGGGGATTTTTTTTTTGTATGTTCCCCCCCCCCCAAGCAATATTTGCTTAAGATATTACAAAGTTTTCAACCTGATGATTCTGTACTACTTATTCTTTCAGAAAGATTGTATTTTGCCTTTTTTTTTTTGTATTTGCATCGTTGAGAAAGATGTGTCGCAAAAGAATAAAGAAGTCCCTTATCTTATCTTGCTGCTCCATAACTGTACTTTGGTTTAAATGAAATCCATAATTTTTCCTTGTTGGTATGACAACAGAAAACATAAAGGTGAAATTAGAATAAGAATATAGATGAATGTTAACTGTATGTGCTGTAGCAGTTAAATAAATCACTTGATTATAGAATAATAATTCAGTATGGCATGCATTCAAACAGAATGGTTTTAAGAGGGGAGGAGCAGTATAAAGAAAGAATTATGTGCATTTAATGTAGTATTTCACTGTGGTAGTAAATCAATTCCCCTCATCAAATTATGTGAACAAATTTATGAGTATGCGCGTATCTAGGGCAATTAATAAGCCATCTTGTACGGGACTAAGATATGTAGTTTTGCACTGTAACCTTTAAATACAATTTATCTCAAAGGCGTAATGCTTAAAACTTTCTAAATTTTCCTTCTAAAAGAAAATGCAGGAAGAAACAAAGAGAAATAATGCCTTACTAAAAAAAAAGTTTACGTAGCATTCGAGTTGCTTAGAACTTAAGTACCTTTCAAAGCTATTAATTTTGATGTAATCACTTAATTTTTATCATAATGTTCTCTGCAACGCTATTTCTGCGTGTTTTCTGAAATAAAAATTTTCAAGTACCTCTCAGTCTTTCTGAATGCTTTACAGTCAAGTGCAATCCAACTAACTGGGAGCCATGAGAAATGCTCTAATTCTGTACCCTTAAGCGTGTGCAAGTCTCATGTAAGTGACAGCGCTGTGTGTGCAAAATCCAGGTGGTAGGAGGCATGACCTTCTGCATGCCCAGGGAGTGAACTGGCAAATGTGACCTCTGTTCATACCTTGGCCACCAGTTTCTCCTCAGAAGCCCTTGTAGCCTCTCTAAGTTCTTCAGACCTGGGACCATGCATGTGCGCTGTGGGGTGATGCTCTTGAATGATGGCTGCAGGTTCTAAAGCAGGAAAAAAGGGAATAAAAAAGGAAGAGTTGAAACTGAGCTGTACCTGAGCAAGTAAAAATTCATGTTCTGTACAGAGCTTTAAAGATACGAAGAATCTCTCCAGATGTCATCTCGCTCTTGGTGGCTACATTTGTAATACTGCTTTCCCCTTAAAGGTCTTTCCTGAAACAAGTACCTGGATTGATAGAGGGTTCAGAAATTGCCTAGTGAGGGTCTAGCTACAGAAACAATTTTGCATGAAAATTTTTTGGGATATACAGAGGCAAATTAATTGCTTTCTTTCTGGGAAGAAGCTGAAATTGCCACCATCACCAAACATCATTAGCTATCCTCTACTCTGTGGCAAGTTGCTTGCCCTTTCCTACTTCTGGGGAGTAGGGACAGCAGCTACCAGTATGGGGGGGGAAGAACAGGGATTGTTTGATAAAGTCAGCAATGTTGGTCTTAATCATGTGGAGCGCTCTGTGAAAAAGACATGTTTTGAATATGTTTCGAAGTCATCTCCAGCCTGCTGTCATTGTTGTTTGTTGTAACACTGATACTTTGATGTGTTCATCTGTATAAAGTGAGCAGACTACAATGGGTTGTGCGCTATACAAGTCACATATATAGCCACAGCACTGTTGGCAGTGAAAGCGTGGATAAAGGTGTGGAAAGCAGGTTTGCTAGACTTTGCTACCACACCGAAGCGTAATGCCGCTCAGGGTGTTGAAGGAGCCCCATGCAATCCTTCCGTTCTCAAGAATTATTTTTGGCAGAGGGCAGCAGTTTGCATAATCCAACAGTCGGTATGGGGAAAAAAATAAATGGTTTCCTGCTTCGGGTAGCAACCAGCAGATCTTATTTTGTGTTTCCTTCGAAGAAGGAGATAGCCCTCAGGAGCTGAACAGCTAGACAAACTGATGTACCAGTGCATCGATAATGGTAAACCTTTCCTTCCCTTGCACCAGCCTGCCCGTGGCTTGTTCTGTGCCAGGGGCTGCTTCCTCAGGGACGTGATGGAGCTTTCCCCACTAATTAGCTTGTCAAGCTCAGTGAAGAGAAAGAGTAGTCGCCTTTCTTGTCTCAAAAGTCCTCGGCTTAGCTGTGCTGTGTGGTCACAAAGTTTTTGTTATCTGTCTTTAGTACTAGCTTGAATCTCTTCCCTGGAGAGAGCTTTACTGGGGTAAGTAAGTGTTTGAAGAAATTCTTCGGGTTACATTAAAAGCACGAACAGCTCTTTGCATGCTTCCAGGCTCTGGCATCCCATGGATTAAGAGTTCCCCATGGGTGTTCTTCAGCTCTATTAAGGATCTTGCGGCAGGTATTTCCAGACATACAAATCAAATCTAAAACTACAAATGTGAAGATCCTACTGTTACGCTGGGGAGTCTCCATGTAGGAGGCTAACTTTTTAGGAATTTGTCACTGAACATCATTAATCCTGTCTTTGGCACTAACCTCCATGACGCATATCCTTGGCATACAGCCCACATCACAAACTGCCGAGTAGGCAAAGGTGAAGGAGTGAACGCTTCCTGTTTGAAAAACAGTTGAACTGCTGTGGAAATGGTTTGCTCAGGTTTTAGGTTAGCATTAAGTGGGTTTAATGCCATTTGGCTCTTTTGTTTTAAAGAGTTTGGAGAAACAACAGGAAAGTTACAGACTTAAGCTATGTCATGAATGACATGGGAGTTAGCATCGTCCTCGGAAGTTTTAGTTAACTGGTAACATCTACAAACTAGTAGCTGACAGGTATGCCTGGGGTATTGCATTTAACAGTATTTCCCAAATATGACATCATGTTTTCAGTCATGGCTTGTCTTTCCACCTTTCCTCTCAACTCCTCTAAGTGCTTCTTGATTTATGGTTATTTCTCTCTTATCATATGGCTGAGAATGCATCACATTCCTTCAACGCAGAAGTCAAATAATAAAGAAGAGGTGGAAGACCTGTACTTATCCAAGCTGCTGGTAAGCTGCTTGCCTTCTTGAAGGGCAAATGATGAACTAACTTGAACACAGTAGATTTAAGAGCTGTGATTGGTGTTCATGTCCACATATTTTTTTAATCTTGGAAAGGAAGAACATTAATTGGCTGCAGCTACTATTCCTGGTGCCATGGCCCCTAAGAATAGGCAATTTTGATAGAGATCAGTATGTTTCTAGAATCAATTTAGGAATGGTTTAAAAAACCCAACTCAAACAAAACCAGAGAAACTTCCATCTGTATCATATTTTTATGACCCTCTTTAGGGGAAGGGGAAGTGACTGTCCAGTCCCAACCTTTATGTAAACCACCTAGCATATAATAAGGCCTTCAGTTCCTCTACTTGTTACCAGAGTGAAAATACTGATATAACTATTGTAATAAAGATTAGCAAAATAATTATTTGTACCAACATTCGTACTGATTATTCTTATGTTCTTGCTGGTAATTTTGGCATGCCTAGTAAGGTGATAAGTACTGAAGGGAAGGCTGAAGTTCTTTCTTGGCCACGCAACTGTGTGGTATTGCTGTTGTGGACTAGTCAGCCCTGATGACATTCTGTAAAATGTGGAAAAAGTAAAAAGCAATCTCGCTTTCAAAGGATTGTTGGTGACCTTTAAATTAGGGCTGGGAGTCTCATCATGAACTGCAGCTGCAGGATACATGACTTACTTCCCTTTCCTTCTGAACTGAAAGGTTGTTTTCACTGAAATTACCACTTATTACAGAAAGGTCAAATTCGTATAACTGCATCTCAAGTAAGTAGACAGTGACCTTGTTTATCTTAGCATAGTGTTTGCAACTTCATAATTCTGTGTTTGCTTTTTTTTTTTTAAAGGATCATGCTGTTGTCATTCTTTCATAACATGTTGCAAATAGACACATTTGATGGGCTAGACTTTCAACTGCAGCAAACATTTTCTGTTCGCTCAAATGGAGTAATGGTAAATTAAACTGGTGCAAGGTTTGGTGCTTTGTAAGAGTTGTTATTCAACTGCTCTTTGTCCATTGTCTCCCTAGAAAACAGTGCTTGAAGACTGTGTTTTATGGGTGTTACTCTGCATGTGCTATTGGGCCTACCAAGACTTTCTATGTCATACACTGCAGAGTAACTTAAGCCTGCATTGTACGTTTTAGTTGATGACTTGCACATAGTTATAGAAATTATGGATAACATTTATAAGAGCCCTCTAAGTGCCACTGGATTTCAGTATGACTAAATTCTTGGATTGTTTGGGGACTTGCTCTTAGACTAGATTTTACAGCTCTGAGTTAGATACATAAAGAACCCCTTTTCCCAAGGCTTGATAAAGTTATTTAGAAACCCAACTCAGTGCTACACAGAAGGTTCCCCTTCTACAGGGGCGTCACTGTCTTTGGGACGGAGCTCTTTCTTGTAAAACTGGAGCAGAAGTCACTCTTCTTCCCAGTTTAAGCGGGTGGCTGTGTGTGCACATTATTCCTCTGTAATATCTCTGTTAAAACAGTTACTGATGTTGAGGGAGATTTGCATTTCAATCCTTGTTTTGCGTATACCAAAAAATTTCAGCCACTGGAACGTTATGGACCGTGTACATGTAGAGGAGGAAGGGATCTGCAGCAGGGAGTGAGACATCTTGGGTACCAGACCAGCCTACCACAGGTGTGGAAACCAGAGTTAGGAACATGTGGATATTAGTATGGACACTGTTTCCGCATGTGTCTTCATGCTTAGTACTGAATTGTTTCTTCAACTAGTAGCTGCAAAATTTAAATCTTGATGATGTTTTCTGGAGCTGTTACTTGTAATATTTTGGTGACCTCTTAGACCTCATATTACAAGGAGTGCAAATGTTGTATGTCAGAAACTGTTAGTAACTACTTTCTCCTGCCTCTGCATTTCCAGTATATACAAGTGGCATTAGGCTGTACTCCTGTCTTTCTTTGCTGTATATTTTAAATTATGTTATTTATGATTTTACATACTTGAAAGGACCAAGAACTTTGAGCCATATTTTTGCCCACAACTCTGCTGGCGTTTTGATACTGTTTTAATCAAGTGGATAAAATTTTGATTTCAGGACAGTGATAATGTGCTAAGCATATAAGCTGGCTATAAAAATTACTCTTTTGTGGAATAATGAAAAAAAAAGAATTTTAGACCATATTTAAACTCTTAACAGTTGTTTTTTTAGGTGTGTCTAACATTAGGTAAAAATCTACAGATTCAGGGAAATAGACTGGATATAAACTAGACTCTTCACCTAGAGCTTCAATCTGTTTTTATTTGTCTAGTAAGAGTGTCCTGATTTAAGTCCAGCCAGCAACTAGGCTGAAACAAAGAGAAATATGTCTATTTTTTTTTTGTATGTTCTAATGTCTTTTTAATGTCAATTTATTCCTGTACTTATATAGAATTTAAATTGTTACCTAAATGTCTGCCAAGAGATGGCAGTGTAATGTTGCTCAATGTGCTGGATGAGATTGTAGGAAAATCTAGTGGCTATGACAATACAGAGCCTTCTTCCCTGAGGTTTTTGGTGGCCTCTCCTAGAACAGACGGACGTATTTATCAGCTTACTTCCTACGTGCTGTGGGTTGAGAAAATAAGCAGAAGTTAAAACGATTGTGTGCTTTGCAGTGCTCTGTTTATCTCTGGAAAGTTACATTACCATCCTGCATGCAGAGTAGATTTCTAAACTGTGCCTTGGTTTCTCAGTCTCTCCAACAGCAATCTGAAGGCAGCTCTTAGGCTGGCATCATTTCCAGCTTGCATACAGCTGATGTAGATCCATGGACAGTAGTGGTGCAACACTGATTTCTGTTAGCTATGGAATATTAAAAAAAAATTAAAAAATCCTAAACCCCCAAATATGAATCACTTTCTATTTCTGCTAGGTGCTATATATATTCCAGTGAGGCAAGGCTTGTAGAAAGAGGTAATCTCTCTTATTTGTCAGAGTTACAAGAACAGACAAGCTTTCTGGTTTGAAAGCACTTCTTCAAATCTCTGTTGTACATTCAGATGTTCTAGGCACACCAGAACACAGAGCTGTTAATACTGAAGAACTTCTTTTTTTGTCTTCCCAATACCAAAGCGTTTCTTCGAAAAGGTGGGCGGGAGATCAGAGGGATAGCTGCAGAGTGCTCTATTTCACTGTTAATACCAAATGGATTTGAGACAATGTCTGAAAAAGGCTCTTTGTTCTGTTTTGGTGAGTTGTGCCTGCATTTGACAGATGCATGTGAAGTCTGTAATAGTTTGTTACTGCTTGTACCTTCCTATACCTCTAAGTGCAGTTTAGTTTCTGACGTCAGAGGCAGTCTATAGATTATAATTGTTTGGATGCTGGTGTCGATAGAGTTCTGATTTAGAAGAGAAGCCCCTGAGGAGTGAGTGAAGCCTTGGTGTTCATCTTCAGAATAAACACCACCACCTGACCTGAGCTAACCCGCCATCAAACATCGTACTGTAATCCTGTTGCATTTGTTCCCTTGCCATTGCATGTGAAAGGCTTAAATTCAAGCCGGAAATTTGTTCTTTGAGAATGTCCCCTTTAAAACAAGTATTTGTAGAGAACACTCGTCAGTTGGTACTGTTCATTGCTAAAATCTGAGGCTACTTCCATGACACTAACACTAGACTGTTAAGTAGCCATAACTAAGCACTATGTTCATTCTTGTCCCTGTAAAAATATATTTGGGTACCTCTGAACATAGTAATAGATTTTTTTTTTTTTTTTTTTAAAAAACCCTTATTTTACCAATTCCAGTTGGCAGCAGCGTTCCTTAGCTTTTCTGCTTAAGGATACCATTCCAACCCCAAATACTCTCATGCATTTTGCCGGCTTGCCTATGCGTCTGTAACAGTTTAAGCATGTAAGTAACCCTCCTTCTGTCCTACTTGGGTTGTGGATGATGAATTCTGTCATCGGGTCAGTGAGTTTCAGGTATCACCTTGCTCAGCAGAGAGCCCCAGCCTGAGCAGCAGTAGAGTTTGTGTTGGGGGGACACCAGCAGCTCCAGGAACATCTCATCCACCAGGATACAGCCAGGCACCCACGTGCTTGTCTAAGTGCTTCCCCTTGAATTCTGCTCATTTCTCCCCAGCTACTCTCAGTAACAGCTATGCTGGATGTAGCTTGTATCTGGCTAGCTGCTTCTGAGTAACAAGGGAAGTGCAGTGACTGGCAAAAGATAGAATAGTTGTATAAAACAAAGATTAGAAAAGTTCTTGGATATTTAAGTAAGCAATCTGTGACCAGGACCTGCTTGATGCAGGAATTCACAGGCATCAGTTTCTACAGGTATTTTGAGCAGTCAAAGCTTCAAAAACAAACAAAAAAGCCCACTAAAAAAACCCCTTTCTTGTGAATGACTTTGGTCCACTCTGCAGTCCAGCTCCTCCAGGCTTTCTATGTGAAGTAGAAGGTCTGGATCTGGCTGTTACCTTTCAGGGCCAGCCCCATGCCCACACCCCAGCTACCTGCCAGTGGAAGCGCAGAGTAGTTGCTGGAAGCAAGAAGTTGCTGGAAGGTCATGGTGATCCTGCTTTGGTGGAGGTGACACAGGAGAGACCGAGGGGATGAATGTGTGAGGCAGCGTGCAACTCTGTTCGTTTACTTGTCTGAAGACTCATGGTCCTCGAAGGTGCAGATGGTGCTGATGTAAACCAGAGCAGTCTCCAGATGCTCCAGTATGCAGTGGGGTCAGGAAACCGATGGAGTCAAAAACCTGCATTCTGTCTCAGGTGATTAAAGTCTTTCTCAAGAGCTTTCTGCTGTTTCACATGAATGACCTGAAAGTCACCAGTAATCGGCATGGGGCAGAAAAATCTGTTAATGAGCTTGATTTTCCTTCCTCTCCAGATATCAATGTATCTGGACCTGTGATACTTGCTCACCTTGTGTGAGAAGCTGGTCTTCAGCTGACCCACTTGTGCCTGTAATTTGTAATGCAGTGGCTCTTTTCCAAGCTTCTAAGACTGACAATAATGAACCCAAGACTGTAACAAAATATTCTGGTGCCTGTGGTGAGGTGTCAGGTTGGTTTCATTCCTTCTGAGCTTTGAGAAGGGCTGTGTTTGGATTAGGTTTACATGGAGAATTTGCCACGTTTGGCTGCATGTGGGAGATGATGTTAAATGTCATGTTCCTGATTGCATCAGCCTGCTTCCACAGCTAGGGTCCTACCTCACTTTAACTTTCTAATGTTTCTAAAATACATGGTTTTGTAGTTCAGAATATGGAAGGTAAATAAAAAGCATTCTGTCTGGTGAGTTTCTCTTTCACTAAAGCATTTTTAAGCCTCTGTTAAGATTATATTTTCGAGGGCAGGAGGGGAAGAGAACCTGAGTACCATTTGAGGTGGGCACTGCTGAACACTACTGCTTTCTGTGGGCAGAAACAATGAGCTTCTTACTGACTTATTCCCCCTTGTACATTTACTGGACTTTTTTTAGTCCAAAATTGTTTTAATTGTCGGTTGAAGAGGCTGCCTCCCTTCATACAGGATGTTACTTCTCTAATCAATACCACTTTGTCAGGACAGTTTCCTAATATTCAGTCTAAATTTTCTGTTTCTTAATACAGTCCAATACTGCTAGCTAATGTCTTCCTTACTATAATAAATATTTTATACTCTTATTCCAATTTAATAGCTTTTTATAATTGGTACTTCTGAGTGGATGTGAAATTTCTTACTTGGTGCACATCTTGTCTATTTTTTCATTTACTCTTGAATTTCATTGGTCTAAAAGCTTTAATAAATACTTAAGTCCTTCTAAAGACATTCTTCACTTGACGAAGATGAAGGAGTAACCTTTCTAATGGGTGAACAAGATTTATAACCATTTGAAAAAATAAACCTAAACTCAGCTGTCCTTCATGGTGCTGGCATTGGCGTTACTGTTACAAAGCCATGATTGCAATCATGATCTCAGTGGTTATGTGTCTCGGTTCAGCTATATTGCAGATGGCTGGCAGGGAGACCAAAAGTTGGTTCCTGGCCAACAAGATACAAAAGTGGGAAGCTAAACTCTGAACAAAAGTCTAGAGAGGACTGGACCTTGATCTGTGTCAGCAGAGGGCAGTGGACCTACAATGTGCTGTGAGCTTTTTTTTTTTTTAACCACACCAGGAGATCTTGGAGAACTTTGCAAAAGAGGTGAGTGAAGGACTGGAGAAGTGAGGTCCAGAGGACAAATGACTCATCAAAGATTGCCTAGCAGGATGCAGCATTGGACTTGGGTCTTCTGAGTCCATCCCTGTCTTCTGGCCAAACTGCCACAGCTAGAGCAGAGCAATCAAGCCTGCTGCTGCCATGGTTCTCCTTACCCCTGGGCTCCAGCAATGCTATTTTTTTCCTGTGTGTTCTAGCCAAACAACAGTGAAGTTAGTGGGAGTCTTTCCATTGACATCAGCAGGCTTTTGGTTAGCTCTGGTTTTGCAGAGGAGGGAACATAATCTTCAGCATTAAGCATCTTTGTAATTCTTGTGGTGTTCAGGGCTTTTTAGATCAAATATTGACTAAATTCTTGCTTCTTGGAGATGGTGGACCACGTTTTGTGCCAAAAAGTATGCTGAGGCTGTTGTGCGTTATCACATGGAAACTGGTGTACAATGGCCAGTCTGTGTTCCCACTCAGTCAAAATAAACTGTTGCTTCGCATTCAGAATCATCCCTACTCAGGATTATCTACACATATGCCAGTACTGCAGCATTTGAATGATTTGAGTGTGCAGGGTCGAATAGAAGAAGCCTTTTGTTGATAATGTCTGTACAGTATTAGCTGAAATGTTTTGGATTATTTAGTAGTTGACTAGATTTTGTATGCTTACCTGAACAACCCATTAGTTTGCTCTTGAGTTTTTAGTTGATACATTCACAAACCTCTGGTCATGGAATGCTAATGAATTATTATTATTATTATTATTAATTTTTTTCATAGCAGAATGTTGAGAAACTTTTAAGACTAAGGGGAGGGAAATAATTCCTATTGATAAGAAAACTGAATGTAATTACCAAGGCTTTTTGCTATCTGTCAGCATTGTATATAACTTTTTTTTTTTTCCTTCAGCCTTTCCGGTTGTTCTGAAAAGCACTTTGTATTTTATCCCCTTCCATATATTCTCATGGAGTGCACTGTTCTGTACCTTGGTTAAATTTTATGCTACAAACTGTGATTTGTTTATGTTGCTGGAATTATCTTTGTGTCTTTGCTGTGCTTCTTGTTTAAAGGGCTTCCAACATGAGTATATTAATCCATGTCTTTGTTTTCCATGCATGCTGAGAATATTTTGGGGGTTCTTAGGAACCCATCCTTCTCGCTTCAGAACTTTTTACTGCAGACAGCAGTTAAGGGGTAAAAAACCCCACTTGACCTAGTTAGGGAAATAAAGACTGCAAAATGTACACTGGTGGAGATTCTCCTTGCTGGAACTGTGCATTTTGATTCCTGATTGGCTTTGTCTTTCCATCTGTTCATCTCATCTGTAGCTCTTCCACTGTCTCTCACTGAAGTCTGCTCAGAAGCTGGTAATTACTGGTACGTTTTATTGTGTGCCAGACTGTTTTGGGACTGGCTGCTGAGTCGTTTCTACTGTACTGATCTGCTTTTGTTCCCCTGACTCAGATCTGCTTTTCTCTGTTCCTCTCTCTTTCTCTGACTTAGACACTTTCCATCCAGTGAAAAGACTCTGACAAGATTTTTATAGAAAGTAACAAAACTAGAATTTTTTTTTTTTTTTTTGCATAGGATCTACTTCTTCATGTGGCCTTTTATCTGAGTTTGCTCTTGTATTCTACCTTCACTATGTCATTTCAAAACTTTGCGTTTCCTGTTTTTCTGTCGCATAATCTTAGTGTGATTGAGGTTGTTTTCTGTTATGGTTGAAATACCTTTTCTTTCATCACTGTGAATAATTAGTTGAGCAGTCCTTTGAGCTGTGTACGTAAAATATTTCACACACACCCTGGCCAAGGTTTCTTCCCCCCCTCTTTATTGTGGGAGTCAGCTTGATCGAATTTCATGCTGGTACAAATGCAGAGCAGCTATACTGGTTTCTGCTGGGTTACGCTGGATTACCTGCTACAACAGGGATCTGAATCTGACTGCTGGCTTTCTTTTACTAAATTCATCGCAAGCTTTAAAAATAGAAAACTGATGGTATTGATTAGAGGCAGCTGTCCTTCAGTTTTGTTCTCACAGTGCTTTGTGATTTTGGTTTTTCAATGAAGATGCCTGTGTCCCAGGCTTGGCCTGTTTTGAGGAGGTGTTTTCAAAGTGACTCCAGGATATAAACAAATATACAAGCCTGTGATCAGGTAATGCACTTGAGCTTGTTTCTGGTGGCTTGAATTTTAATTCCAGTCACCTGAGAAGGACATACACTGTGTTAAAGGAATTCGACTAAGTAGTTCAAGTCCAAGATTGAGATTTTTTTTTTTTTTTTTTTTTTTTTTTTAAAAAAAGGAAGACCTGTAAAAAGAGCTTCAGACTTCATACCATGAGAATGTTTCCCTCCCTCTTCTCACGTGCCCACTTTCCATTGTTTTCCCGGTGGCTTTGGAAACTTAATTAAATAAATTTCTATATCACACTTGGCACGCAGTACTATTGACAATATAAACAAAGCAGACAAATTGTTTAATGCCTGAGAAAGAGATAAGAAAAAGAGGAAATAAACCCTAGCTTGCTTACAGTAGCTGCCGTGAGTACTTACTTTTTGCATTTCTAACATCATATGTAGCAAAACCCAGCAGTTTCAGATTGTTTCACTTCTAATATCCCTAGCCATCAGTCACAAATTAAGCTCAACTACCCTGCATTTCCTAATGTTGCCAATCCCTGGCATCCCCAGTGTGCTGGGAGGTCAGGCTGACTTGCAGTTCCTGGCTCCTTTGCTCGGCTCCGTTGCTGCTCGCTGGACTGGAGGGTGCACAGCCTGCAGAGATCTCTTGTAGTGGAAGACAGCGGAGGAGTAGAGCAGGGCCAGATCTTACAAGTCTTTGCCCATTTGCACATCACTTCGTGTTTCCCGCACGTAAATGTTCTTGGCCTTACAGAGCCACTTACTGGGGTACTTGCTGACAAAGGAGATTCTACCTTGGTATTTCTTTTTGAAGGAAGTCTATTTTCTGGGAACTATAATACAGTAAAATGCAGCTCTTCCTAAGGTAGTAGCTGGTAAAATTTAATGGAGTCTGTTTTTTGGGAGGCCAGGATACATGAGCAATGGCACTTTTTGGCCTTAAGCTGTAAATTGAATCTCTGGATACCTAATTTATTCCAGCCAAATTTTCAGAAGAGACACATGATTGTGTTTGCCTTTATTCTTGGGGTCACAGTTTGAGACTCCTCAGGGGAAACAGTAGAACCTGTCCCTTTGCAGTCAGGCTGTTGTACCAGCTTTTGCTGTGTTTACAGTGTCTGCATATATTTTGTATACAAGGGTGGAAAGAGCCATATTTCATAAAAGATATATGCTTCCTATTTTTGTGTCAGGCACTCAAGACTCTTTAGAAATGACAAAATAGTTGTTGCACCAGTTTAAAAGATTGTGATTTGCCTCTATAGAAACAGTGAGAAGTGGATCTTAGGTGATACAAATATTCCTACCTTCATAGAGATCAAGAGAATTGTGACAGTTGATTCCAGTTGAGAATCTGCTGCTAAGGGATGTCACGTTGGTGGTTGTTTAATTATAGAAATGAAAATATTTTCATATGAACTTCGATGAGCTTCTATATGAATGAGTTACCATGACTTATTGGCTTTGTTTCACTTAATTTTGAGTGAAATGATAAAGTAGTGTAGAAGGTATTATGGTAACGTAGAAAATATTATGGTATTTAGTGGACCAAAGGAATGATTTTAAATGTTTGGATTGTGTTAGAATCTCTTTTTTTTGTTTGGTGGTTGGGTTTTTTTTTTGTTCTAATGTTATCTTCGGCATTATGCACTTTGCCACTGCCATTTCCAAATTTCTTTTCTGAAAAGTAATGGAATTTAAGAATCTGACACAGTCTCTGAGGTTCACAAATTAGTGTTTCAATATATACTTCTGGTACACATTGATTTGATTTTGTCAGCTTGAGGAAATTTGATGAGCTGGGCCATCCTTTTTCCCTACCTCCACATATTGCCTAGGTCCTTAGTTATTCATTTGAGATTTTGTAGACTAGTGCTCAGTAGTATAATGTGCAAAGTACTTTTAAGCATTTAAACAAAATAGGAACTGAATTACTGAGACACTGGGCTTTAAAAAAGGAATTGCTCTGTTTATGAGGTATCTAGTCCATGAAGACATCTTGAATTTCTGCTTACTCTGCACGTTTGGTAGAGTAAAATGATTTTAAGCATATTATTTTTGAAATATGTCAACTTCCATTGGTGTAGTAGAACACAATGACATTTCCTATGACACAATCTGCAGACTGAAATTCCTTTAGTAAACATTGCCTTAATGGTGAAGAAGCAGTTGTAGTTTAGCATTTTTATTAATTCTTATAACAAGGGATGCTTTTGTATGTGGAATAATTTTTCTATGGTGTCAGTGATTATTGGGTGAGATGTATATGTATCAGTACTGAATACTGTAGACTCCTGTACTTTCGAAGAAACTCATTTTTCTACAACTGTATCTTAAGTTCACCTTGCTCAGGCTACTTGGCGTGTTTCATGTGACCTGCAGTCCAATCAACTTCTATCAGTTTGTCTGCTGAAAAAGAATGAGATACATCTTACCCATCTTACCAAGAAGTTTAAAAACTACTTTAAATGGTATGGCACTTTAATCTCTAATAGGCCATTGCATCTCTGAAGTGAAAGTAGTTTTAGTGCAATGCTGTTGTAATTCCAAGCTACAGGAGGCCACGCAACCATGCAGAAGGCTGGGAAGTGGTACCAGTGTTTAGTTCCTCCTTCAGCAGAAGCTCCCATCTAACATCCCCTCATCGTTCAGGGGTTTTGCGTGGGATGTGCTGTGAGCTGCGGTATCCTGAAGCAGACACCCATGTCTGTTAAGCTGGGACTGGTGAAGGTGATTAAATGGAGTAAAATGGTGGGGTCTGCAGGTGAGTGGTAGAATATTTTGCTCTCCTTTTACTTTGGGAGGGGAGATGACCTCTGTTTTTGCTGTTCCTCTGGTCCTTGTGTAGTGTTGCTTCGAAGCCTGTGACAGTCCTTCCTGTAATATTTTGCCTCCCTTATGCCTTTAAAACTAGAGGGAAAATCAGCAGCTGAAAACCTGCTGAGCAGAACATTCTCTGAATTGCTGTTCCAGTGGCTATAAAGGAAAAAAAGACCCTAAGGTGACCTACTGTTGTTTGCTTCCTGCTTGTACGACTTATTGAAGCTGTCAGTTGTATTGTGTGGTGTTTGCATAGCAGTAACAGCAACGTCCCATGCTTTTCATGGAAAAGCAGAGTTAAGAACAAGAGAGTGAGTATTTACCAGTACAGTCAGGTCTTTCAAAATGTGACCTAGGCTGTTTGTAAAAAATTCTAATGGACTTCAATCCTAAAGATGTTTCCTGACAAGTTGTACAAGTATATTCTAGGGTAGGTATTTGCATAGGTGTAAGTTACTGAAATGACTGAAAAGAAAACTGTTAAAAGCAAACTTCAAAGTTTGAGGGATACTTTAAAAAGAAACCTAGACTTGAGGGGAAAAACTATAACCATAGCATTGACTTTCTTTGTGATAAGGTCTCTGAGATTTTTCTCAAATAATTAGCAGGATATAAATATATCAGTTCAAAGAAATGTGCAAATCTCTTCTGACAAACATTATTATCTGGAGGCATTCTTTTTATCTGCAGGCATTGTTTCTTGTG
This sequence comes from Haliaeetus leucocephalus, assembly GCF_000737465.1. NCBI lineage: Eukaryota > Metazoa > Chordata > Aves > Accipitriformes > Accipitridae > Haliaeetus > Haliaeetus leucocephalus. Next base: position 2,437,473 of record NW_010972438.1, read on the forward strand.
CATCCATGGTTACTTACTCTCCCAGAAGGGTAAAAAAAAGACTATCTGTTACTGGGTGTCATGTTTTACTTCTGGCTAAAACCATGCTATGGGTGAAATAGTTTTTCTGCATAATCTATCCTGGGAAATGGTCAATAACTAAACCGGAGTAAAAGTTAATTACCAACCGGTTGGTAATACCATTAAAAGCATGCCCAGAGGTAAGAAGAGGCACACGAGACACGTGTGTGTGTGTGTGAAAGGGAAGACAGTAGTATATGTACGTAAAATAAGAGAAGGCAAAAGATTGTAACTCAGTGATTAAATCCGATGTGCTGAAGTCTTATTTGGTTCAGATAAGCTGTTGTTTACAAAAATTGGGAGGCAACAATGTCCTCCTGCATGATGGTGCTTTGGGTATATTTCCTTCTGAGATTTCTTTACATGCATGCCTCATCAAAGAGAACCCATGAAATAAGGTGTCAGGAGGGCTCTGAGCCTTTCTGACCTCCCTTGTGGCCAGCTAGAATTTTAACAAGTAGATTTGTTTGTGCTTTAACAGATGTCTGTATCCCACATCACAGTCTGTGGCCACCTGAGACTGAATAGCCTGAGAGATAAAAGCAAAGCCCCCCACACCAGCAGTTCCTCCTCTTCTGTACCGTTTGAGTCATGAAAAGTAGTATCACCTGGGTATGACAACACACAGTCTTTTCACTGATTAAGTGCTCTCCGTTCAGATTTCTTTACAATTAGATTGGGTATGTTCTTTATGACCAGAGCTGTGGCGAAATCGAGGTAAGCACAGAGGTCCTGGTGCGGTCAGCATACATGCAAAGCCAGTGACTTCAGCTCTGGACAGCTGGCAGCAGCCTGCCGCTGCCTTACCCCGCTCCATCTGATGGCTGCGGTCCCCATGTGCCGTGTGTGCTGTCGTTAGGGCAGGAGCTGTGCTCAGGTGCCTGGGAACGTGCAAGGAGAGGAGGGCTCCTGGGATGTTGGAAGGGGCTACTTCAGAAGGCTGGGCTGGGTGTGAGCTCTGAGGGAATCCTGTGCAGTAGGTGTGGGGAATTGATAATGCAAGCCAAAAGCTGAGCACTGTGCCATCAAAAATCAGTGGCATTCACATTTTACAGGGCCAGTGGAGATTCACAGAAGGAATCTTGACTAAAATGCTATCAACACAGGCTGTGAATATATTGCTATTCCAAGGAATACTGTCGTAAGCAGACAACTTGTCTATACAATTTTATCACTGCTGTTCTTGTGTGTGCAGTTCTTACCAGTCTGCTGATACCTGATAATGGGCAGGCTGAAAACATATATTTGTTCTTGCTTTGTGTATTCATATCTGGTTTATTGTAGAAGGCAAAGATCGTGTAGTATTGGTTTCAACATATTCCAGGCAATGTCTTTTTTAAGAACAGCAGTTCTTCATCTTGCTGAAGGAGGGAGTTTGGGATATCAGTGACTGTTCCCTCCTTTGCCATTTACACTCTCGACAAAAGATAGAATTGGTTTATTAGTTGTATGGTATGTGATGAGTTGTTACCTTTTTCAAGCATTGGTGGTGGTCCACACAAAGAAAACATACAGTGTGCAGGATAGTTGATATTTTTTCTTGAATGACTGCTGGGAGTGTCTGAGAAAATCCTAATTCCTATTGAAGTATTTTTCCCATTTTCTTTTGCCAGGAATCACTGTAGCACACAGAGGCAGCAAGCATCACCTGGTCTTTAAGGGGGTGCCTGTGTTACATTGATTTGCTGCCGATGGGGACATATATAAGCTGGCTTTAGGCTGGCCAGCGCAGGTCCTGCTGCAGCGCGGCCATGGTAACAGCAAGCTCAGGGCAGGCTGACTGCCTACATCTCAGCCTGAAATCAGGAGTCGCCAAGCCAGCTGGTTTAAAATCAGCACGGTGTAGACCTGGTCTAAATAACTGTGATGGAAGATTGCCCACTGAGGTGCCAGCTGCGATCTTGTGGAAAGATTTGTGTGTTTTATGAAATTCAGATAACTTCACTTCCTTTGTATAGCATTTTGGTGGCTTCTTGGTGACTGTTAGCATTTTTATTTTTACCGTGTTTAGCAGCAGAAGGAGTAGAAAGGTGGGGATATGGGCAAAAACTGGTCTCTGAGATACTTTGCTTCGTTTTAGTTCCTTCCTAATGTGCTTTTTAGTATGAGTTTGATTTAACTGCTTGAGAAAGATGCCTGGATATTGTTCAGCCTAGGTAAAAATAGCCCCATTCTGTCAGATAGTCTGTATTTTAATAAGCCTTGTGCTAAGAGTATGTGTGTTTCACAGCATAGCAGAGGTGACCTAAGAGACTTGTGGGTAATAATTCATATTCTGTAATAATGAGTTTTCTCTAACCCTCCTTGCTGCTTTACATCTGCCTTCGGTTTCTCAATAAGTAAAAATTGAGGATTTCATAGATCACAATTCAAATTCTGCTTGTTGTCGTAAAGGACAAACGTTTGCAGTGTGATGAGACGCAAGACCTGCCGTCAGGGTGAAGGTGTACAAGCTGCTGTTGCCCTTTGCATGGAATGCCAGGGAACTAAGGTGCTACTGAACGTGAGCAAAAGTACTGAATTTAATCTTAAATGTGGAGACAGGCCCTCATTCAGTCAGTGGGCTCAATAGCCGATTGCAGTCTCAGCTTGGTGTACGTTGGCAGCCTTCCTGAAAAGGTAGATGTCTCGTTGCTGCAGCTCCAGTTAGATGAGGCATACTGAGGTATCAAAGACACAGTGAAAAATCTGTCAACTCTGACTGCAGGATGGTGCTGCTGCTGTAGTTGTACAAGGTGAAACACGAAGCACCGGAGACAGGGGTGTTGGAACGGGCTGTCACCATGGGCAGCTTTTCTGGAGCTGTTGTGTAAAGGCTGAGCACTGCCAGAGCCTGAAGGATGAGGAGGAGACAGAAACCTTGGGAAAACCTGAGCCGTGGTTTGCTCAGGTAGGAATTTGCAGGAGACCTGCAAAGCAAGTTCACGCTAGGAAAGACTGCAAAGAGCCAGGAAATGCCTGGTCTGCGGAGCAGTGATGGGCCGCTGTGGTACTTCAGGGAGTAGAGGGGAGAACTCATTTCAACACCTGCATGAAAACTGCTGTGGTTGTTTACTTTTACTAATATCTGGTTCATTTAAAATATTTTTTAAGAATCGCATTTCTATCAGTTGGTTTATAATTTGGCCCTAGCTTTCTAGATGTGACAAAAAGAAAAATTGAGTATGAAAGGTAACAAGAGCTTTATAATAAAGGATACTTCCCTAAAATGGCCAATATGAAGCAAGATACAAATGTAGCTGAGACATGGCATTAGGAAACATACCTAAAATTTTTAAGCCCTCCATAAAGCATTCTCATCTTTCCCTCCTGTCTGATACAAATTAGTCAGAAGAAGTCATTTTAGTTGCAAGAGACTAATTAAACTTTCTGATACCGACAGAAACACACAGACAAGTAAATGAGGACATTATGGTACCGAGAAGTACATTTGCCAAAGAGAGCTTCACATCTTTTACTGACTACAGAGAGAGAATAACTGATACCTAATGCAGAGTCTTGTAATAGGGTGCTGTCAGCTTGAATATGTCACTTGCTTGGACTTTGTTTCCTTCTGTGTTGCAAGCAGTGCCTCAAATCCTGATAATGAGCTAAGTGAAAGGCAAAGTTTGATGAGGACTATATATAAACTATTTTTAAGTAACTCTGTCAGCAAGTATAAGAATAACCAAGCAGCTTTTGGGCACATAGGTACAGCTTTAGGTGTTTCTTTGGGGTTTGGGTACTTCAAAGTTTATACAATTTCCCCCCTCCCCACTTACATCAGCTCATCTTACTAAAAGATCACCTTGATGTTCAGAGACCATAACAGAGGTGAGATTGGTAGAAAAAGGTTTTATATCATCAGTGCTTCAGAATGTGGAATTTGTTGAAACGTTTTTCCTCTGCTTGCCTTTGATGCCTCAAGCTGCACTGTGTGACTGGAGCTGTAGTGATTTCATTGCAGCAGAATTTGGGCGACTCCGTGTAAAGGTGGTCGTTTGGGATTGAAGGTCTGTTTTCCTTTGTGATCCATTGCTGTTATGTCAGTGGTTGAGTGGAAAAGTCTCTTCTTTTAAGGAAAAAAATAATTTTTTCTTCTTTTTAATTGAAGGTTGTAGCAAGTTTAATTTTCAAAATCTGAGTAGAGCTTTGGTCGCTGTTGAAGTGGTGTGGAGGAGGGTGAATTTTTTTTTTTTAATCTGCACGCCGGGGCCGGGCTGGCCTGTCAGCAGATGCAGTGGATGATGTTTTGATGCATTTGATTTTAACTGGCTGTTTACTTGAATGTTTTTACGACAAACACAAAAGTAGATGTTGTAAACATTTCAAACAACAGATTGTTGAGCTCTTTGTGGGTAACAGTGTCTACTTGCGTGGGAGTCAGCAAATTCATTATTGAGAGAATAATTTTTTATGCCGTGACAATGGATGGGTCCTATTGTTATCCTTCAGAAGCTAAAATGCATAATCTCAAGAGTCCTTGTAATATTCTTTTGGGGGTTTGGGGTCCCTTTCTATGTTCGTTAAATGATATTAGTAAGGCTAGTCCACAGCTAAGCTCCATGAGCTTTGGACCGTGTTTCATCGTCTCCTCCCTGGGGAGCCAAAGCATAATACATGACTGAATGGTCTTTTTCAGTCATTGTTTCCTAGTCCTCAGTTTTTCTGTGTCTTAAATGGAAACTCATGTTGTGGAATATACAATAAAAATTAATTTTATTTATGATAATATGTTCCTAGCACTCCAAATAGCAGGGGAGGGATTATTAAGCTTGCTTTTCTTCATTGTTAATGATTCTAAAAAGGTGATGAGATTAGTTATCTTAGGAGCATGAGGTAACTGTTGTTTTTATTAGTCACTGCCAGATGGTGACTGTGTAATGAATGTGGAGGTAGTGGTAATTCACTATCACAGTAGTTCAAGAGAGAATTTTTGGTCTCTGGAGAGTGGAAATAGGCCTGCTCAGCATCCAAGAGAGAAGTTTCTGATAACCTTAGGAAATTGTTTTAGCCACGAAACCATTGGGTGATGAGAATTATTTATTAGATATCGTAAATGTGAGGTGGTTCTTGTGATCTGTGGTGTTGAATGTGCTAAAGACCAGTAAGGGAAGAAAACTATTACAATTCTTTGCGTTAGTGAAATGCGTTACTGTGCAGAAAAGCACGTAAATCTGAATGTTTTATCTGTAGCTGTGTTTCCTTTCTGTGAAGATCAATATGGATTCATGTGTATTTCTGCTTCTGTATGATTGTTTTTCCTTTGAATTCTGAGTCAAGATCTTTTAATGGATAATGTCCCGCTTTTCCAGTGGACTTCACAAGTTCGAGTTGTTTTCACATGCATGTGTAGCCCTAATATTGGGGAAGTTGCCATCATTTGGAAGAGTGGCCTTGTTTACAGCCTCTCGTTGCTTTGGGTATGCTGTTAACTTGGCATTTTTTCCTGATCTCTGCATTATTTTTAATGCCTTCTCGTGGCCTTGTTCTTCAAAACAGAGTATTGTACCCGACAAATTCTATGTGGTAATGAAAGAACTGGACTAATGGATCCCAGACTAGTTTCTGGCTAAGAAATCTCTCTCTCAAGAACAGAATTATTCTTGAACATTCTTCTATGGCTCGTATTTATGAACAAAGAAATTGTTGAGGCTCCGTTAAAACAGTATTTAGATACCCATGAAATTTGCTGTGATTTTTCTCATAGGTAGATGCTCAATAGCTATTTTCCAAAACCTATTCTCTTTCTGTTAGTAGAAGACTCTAGTTTACTTCTTTTTTTATAACATGAAGGCAGGCATGTATTAGACCTCCTGTGCAGTCTTTCTCAGTTCAGTTGGAGAAATTAGGATGGAGGTGAGCATTTCTCTTCACAGCTTCTCTGTGATTCAGAGAAATTATGTATTCTTTCTTGAGAAGGGAAGATTTTATTTATCAAATACAAAGATCAGTGTAAGTTTCTTTGAGAGTTCTAACAGAGGAGCTGCTTTGTACATTGTCTTGAGTGATAAGCAACAGTGTGTTTTTTCTTGGTATAATACTGATCTGCAGAAACTCTTCCACACATGTCCTGGAAGTCAAATATCTGAACTCCTTCTGTATAAATAGGGAAAAATAATTTACCTTTTCCCTTCCTCAACCTATAATAATGTTTCCTACATGGAGGCACAGAGAGGGCTGGGCTTTGTAATCTGCAATTCCTTGGTCTTGTCTGTATCACTTTCCTTTCATCTCTTCCTGTGTCTATCACCCATAAAAAACCACATGATTTTCAGTGTGCTTGTCCAAATTATCTCCACTGCTTCAGAGCTCTCCTTTTCAACCCATTGAATCCTTCTGTCCGTTTCCTCCATCTCAGTTTTGCTGTGGATTTCTCCCTGGGCCAAAGAGCGCTCTGCAGCCATACTTCACATAAATTACAGACATAGAACTTTTTTCCACTCACTTGCTGTAGTTAAGGGAGAACATCCCATTTCATTGAGGAATGGAAAACTCAAATCCATTTTCAAAACATTATTTTGAATGCTCAATAATAGTGTTGTTTATGGGGCAGCATTATGTTGTGGTTTGGGAGAGTTACAGTAACTGAATGCCAGTTCCACTTCTTTCAGGGATTTTCTCTGTATTGCTGGATGGGTCACTGTAGATAGTTTCTTTATCTATAAAAAGATGATGCAATTTGTATTTATAGAGTGCAGTAAGGTACTTTTAGAAGAGCAATGTGTGTTGCAAAGCAGCATTATGATGATTAAAGAAGAAAGATTATAATCTTGAAAATACCCAGCTAGAAATATAATTGAAAATAAAACCTTAGTATGTAGATTCAGAGAAGAGGATTTTTGCTTAGTCTAGTGACTCCATTAGTTTAAAGACCATTTCTGTGTACCCAGCAAAGATTATGCCCCCAGAGCAGATGCAGAGTTTGGAGTCCTGCTGAGGTGAATCATCTCTTCAGAGCTTGAGTTTGCTGGCAACAAAAAGAAGGAAACAGCTGGAGAAAGCTGAGAGAGGCTTTTGGGGGTAGGCTTCCTATAGATTATTCTCCTAATTGCTACAGCTGAGCACACAAGAAGAAAGGCAGAGCCAGGGGGAGGTGTATTTATGAAAAATGTGTCTTTTTTGTTAGCTGATTGTTGGCCTTCTGACTATTATGCTGTTAGGGTTGAAGCTTTGCTTCTGAATTTTATCATTTAATGCAAATAAAAACATTAATTCTTAATAGCAATCTTTCCTTGTAACATTTCACTTTCTCAAGGTATATGATGTTCTAATTGCTACTAGGTCACAAAAAAAGAAAAAAAAAAAAAAAAGAAAATCCAAACCCAGGCTATAAGAGACTTTTTAAAGATTTATCAGCTTCCATCTCTTTCAGTGTGGTTTGGCAGCAGTTTTTTGTCAAATGGGCTGGAGAGTCCTAACTTTGACAGGTTTGTGCTTGGTGCCCATAACTCCCAAAAGGAAGGAGGATTCATCAGATGTGGCTTGTTATCACTGAACACTTTGGAAATAATAGAAGGCAGAGACTGTCTACCTGTAGTTGTTAAGGGTACTTGTTGCAAGTAAGAGCACCTAACAATAATTCTCCAGGATGAAACTGGTGTTGCATTTATTACTGTTGCCTTTCTGTCTGATACAAAGTTTTCTGCTCTAGGCTCAGCTCCATTTTGTGGACTACTGCTTCCCCTGTTTTCAAGTCCTCCATATAATCAACTAATTGCATTCCAACCAGGTTTACTATGGGAAAGTATACTCTTACTAGATAGAAGAAAGTAGCTGCCAATGAAGTCGTGAGACTTGGGCACCTGACTGTGTTTGACGTATTGCGCTAGCAATTAGTGGTGGGGAGGAGGGAACATATAAGCGATACTAACATTTCCATACTTACACACAATTGTGGCCTAACCCTTTCCATGTATGCAGAATTGTCCACCATTGACAGCATGAAGCTGATGAGTGGCTCAGAGGCATTTAGGATCCTGGGATCCCCCGACCATCTTGGCTGTGGGTCATGATAGAAGTCAAAGCAGATGAACCTGCACAGAAATGTAACTAGGAGGAGAGACCATTGTCCATTTACAGCCACTAGCCAGGACCCTCTCCTGTTGAGCTGTCCAGCCCTTCCTGACCTGCTGAGTTTGTCCCAACATTTCAGCATTTCTTCTGGCCGATTTACATGATTTGTTAATGTTGTGTGAATCTGGCAGCTTGTGCATTGAGGTGCTGCCAGCTGACTGCTGAAAATTAGAAAAGATAGAGAAAACAAAGTACTTGCAGAAAATAATTGTTTTGATGATCTTATTTTCATTTCACTTTAGAAAATGGGTACACAGTTGGAATAAACACTAGTGACTGTTGGCCTTGTTCTTTGATATAGGTGAACTAAGTCCATGTGTTCTTTTAGCATTGTTTCAGTCTGTTGCCACTAATAAATCCAGCCTCCTCAAGAGGCACTTCAGTGAAGATCTAATACAGAGTTCTGGAGATTGTTATTGCCATCAGATGCAGGGAAAGTTTAGGGCTGTACCAAGAAAAGCAGTTGTGCTCAGATTTATATCTGGGTTTTTTTCCTTTCTCTCTGCTTTTAAATCATGAAATCATGTAAATGACTTTATGTTTTTTTTAGTATAAGAGGCTACCTAAACTGTTGCGAAAAATGAATAGCATTTCGTGGAACCTCTGAGTATTAGCTGCTCCTCTTTTTAGCACTTACTGAAATTGTAATGCCAGAATGGCCTGAAGAACACGATCACTTCTTTTTTTAATGTGTTCTGGGAAAGGTATTTCGTGCATACTTTCGATGCTGCTGTCTTTACAGGAAACCTGCCTTCAATTCTTCATCTTCCCTGAGAAAAGATTTCCCTTCCCATTAAAGCAGTTGTTGCAATTTAAAATCAGGAGTAGAGACAAGATCTAGGTGTGGTTTTGTTTTGGTGCTTGATTTTTAAAGGCTGCTGTAGCCTCTCCCAGGCTTTAAGTCCTATTACATACATGCAGTTGAAATTTGCCTGTGAAAGACCTGGGAGTATGTGCAGGTCCACAAGCATGAGCCATAATGTAGAGAAGCTATGTTGCATTGTATATTGCTTTTGGGTAATGGAGACCTCTCTGGCCTCCGTCCTGGTCAATCTGTGTCCCGGACTTGTTAGCACAGTTATGTGTTTTACATTGAAGACATTTTGCTTGCCTTCTGGCATTGTAATTTTGTATGCTCTCTGCCTTCTGATCAGTCGGCTGTTTCTGCTGTATACTCCTATCCAAAGTCAAACCGGATGGAAACTGAGCTATTTTGCTGCAGAGAACAGCTATGCTGAGCTGGATGTGATTAGCTTTTCAGAGCTGCGATCCTTCTGATGGCAAATTCTCAGGAGGTCTAAAACCCCATATAAGACTTGGTTGCATCTGTGCTCTGTTTAGTAAATGTCAGCTCATTGGTAACTTCGGTGTGCCCACAGACACGCTGCTGCTGGCAAAGAATTGTTCTTATTTCCCCTGTGCTTCCCTGTTGTTTTTATTAGGTTTGTAATGTCATTTTCTTCCGCAAGATGATTAGTGTCTAACGGTTTTTATGTTAATACTTTAGTTCAATTCATTTAAACTGATAAGGAACAGTATTTCACTTTTTGAAATTGTGGAGGTATTCAAAGAGCCTTTTGTGCTTGTAACAGATTTAATAACCATGTTTAGTTGGGGGAATGCTTGAAAAACTGAGACCTTTAAAAATGTCTCTACTGCATATACCGAAGTTAAATGGCAGCACCGTTACATGTCAGGATAGGCCATACTAAACATGAACCAAAGGAAAATAGCAAAAGTTACATTTGCTGTTGCAAAAGCATAAAACAGTCCACTGCTAGACAAAGCAACTCCTGCTTTCGCAGCCACAGTGCTCTCAGCCAGGTTAGAAGCACAATATCCCAAGGAGGACTTGGAAGCTTTTTAGCTGGGTCTATGGATCAAAAGAGGTGGCCAAAGATGGCAGAAGAGAATTGCAGGTTGATCTGTATACAGAACTCATTTTTCTGAGAAACTGGTAGAAAAAAATGTGATTTATCCATCTACTAATGTATTTGAAACGGAGTGAAATGGAGGGAATACATAAATCTTCAGGACAGGATGGCGGATGATAGCCCACTTCATCAGTGGTGATAGGTGCACTGTTGGAAGTTCCTAATGTTTTTAGGGGTATGGGTTGTTCAGTAATGTACTGTTTGCCTGGAAGCTCCTTCAGATATTATTATTGGTTCTTAATAATTCACTTTTAGATGAGTAAAATATGTTGAGATAGCTGGTAGTTTTGATAGCAGCTTTAATTGTCTTCAGTGACTGAGAGAAGCTCCCAGAAAAGACACTGTGTGTGTGTAGGGAGCGTGGGGGTTGAATCTCACTGAACTTCTTCCCTGTAATCAATACACCACAACAGAGATGCCTTTTGCTAGTTCTGTTGGCATTTCTCAGGGCAAGTTATGATACTTAGGCTGCAGGTTTGGAAGATGCTATAATGGGCCCCATCTGTCAGCAGTGCCTCCCTGCCTGGATTTAGTAATTTGGGGAGGGGTATAGCCTCCTGTGCAAATCTGTCTCATGGGGATGATCAGGTTTCTTGGAAAATCTGTTTTGGGGAACAGGACATGCAGGGATACAATTTTTTTTCTTCCTTTTGTCCCTGTATTGTAGCCATTCTGGGTACAAATCCCTCTTCTCCACTCTTCATGGTGCGTTTGCTGTGTATCTTTGGGATTGCTTTGTACAAACAGTTTACTCAGTGCTAAGAGTCCTGTATACACATCATTAATTTCTTCTAGTATGGGATTTGTGCTCAATTCTTTGTTTTCCTATAATATCCAATAAATATTCTGAGCACTGTGCTAAAGAGTATTCTACAGAATGGATTTCTCAATCTTTTCTACTGAAGTTGTTCTAGTTATTAAGGAAAACTTAGTCTTTGAGAGAAAGGTGATGGAAAAGAGTGATTATAGCCGGTGGGGTAGAGGACTCCTGGGATGGACAAAGTGAGACAGAGAGCGCCTGGATTCTAATTCTGTCTCTCCTGAATATTTATTTATGCAAAAAAGAACAGGTTCAGTAGGAGAAACAGAACAAGGTCTTCCTCTCAAGTATTCCGGAGTTCATCTTTGAAGTAGTGGCAGCTGAACAATTGCAAGTGAAAACGAACCAGTAAACCAGAGCGAGCATGGCACTGGAGTGTGTCAGTGCTGCTCACAGCTCTGAGCCAGGTGAGGGCCGCGGGGCGGGTTGGGATGCTGCAGGTGGGTGCGCAGGGCTTGCTGCAAGCCTTTTGCCCAAAAGCCTGGCCTTGCCCCATGAGTGCGCGAACGCTGAGCTGTATGTGAGCTGCCCATGATGGGAGGGTGGCAAAGCCAGAAGGCCTAGCAGCGGGAACGGCACAAAAAACATGAGCTGAGCTTTTGAGGCTTTGAGCTGCTGCTAGGACTGGTTGTGGTGGTTCCCCAAAGGGCAGCGTCCTGGCTGCCGCAGGTGAAGGGTCTTCTCGCTGAAGGAGTTGAGGGAAGGGGAACTGCCCAGGGACAGCGTCTTTGATGCGGCTGTGGCTTGCGCTTAGAGACCTAGATCTGCAGTTTTCTGGCTTTCCTAGGAACGTGGTTAAAAGGTGCCTCTGGACAAAATGTGGTTTTTTTGGCATGATAACAATCCTTGCGCAATCACAACAAGAATTGTAGTTGAACACAAATCGCTTTTTTTGCATGCACAGCCGTTCATTTGCATTAGGTTTTAGGGCATTCGACAAACCAAAAGAACCCTCTTCTGCATCTGACCTCTGCTCAGAGGTTGCGTTGGGAAACTGTGTGTCTGCAGGAAGCCCAGTGGGCAGAGCTGCAGGTGGCCCTGGGCTGTTGTGCATGTGCCGTAAATCTGCTGCCTCGCAGAAGTGTGGGGAGCGTTTGCATGAGCATAGTGCATATGTATGTATTTCTGTGCCGAGACAGAAATACGGCAGCCTGAGGTAAAGCAACATTTTTTTAATCCCAAACCCTATTTAGAAGAACCTGTAAGTATTCTCAGTTCATCTGAAACCCTAAATCTGTCTCCCATTTAGCTCCAGCCCCCAGTGGGGGAATCGAGACAATTTTATCATCCGTTTATGTAAGCTTTTGTCACTGAAAAGTTGGATTTATGCAGTGCAGTTAAGTCAGATTTACGGGACACCGTTAACTCTGAGAGAATGACCCAGGGGATATAAAGAAACTTCAGCTGCGGAAATATTTTATTTTGGTGTCTGGAGGAGTTTTACACCAAACAGACACTTGCACCCTCATGCTGGTAAGAGTTACAGCAGCATATTTCTGGCTGTGGAGTTAATGAGGTTGCTTGAGTGCATTTTAAATTCTGTGTCTGTAATTGGCTGAAAGTTGTCTGCAAACATCCAGGTTAACACTTCCCCACTGGAGCTGGGTCTCTGGTGCCACGTGGGGTCTGCAGCTGGCATGGCTTGTTCCCTGGGCCAGGCTGGGGTGTGCTTGGTGTCCTGCTCCCAGAGGAGGTGGCAGAGCACCTTCATGGGCCGTGCAAAACTTCAGCCTGAATTTCAGAACAGCAGGTTGGTTTTGAAAGTAGTTTTTTTATGTACAGATACCAAATAGTTTCAGAATGTCTGTAGTCCTTGTATTGCTTTATGTAATCAAGGGAACATGGTCTAATTTAGCAATTGAGTGCTTGCAAGCTGCAAGGGAGGAAAATGTCCTTGCCTGGTTTTCTGGTCCATGTGTGTCACTGTAAAACAGGAGCTTGCTTTGCATCAGTGGGGCTGAATTCCATCATCTTTCCTTTTCCTCCCAACACCCGAAGCTAGGGGGATTCAGCATGATGAGTTTGATTTGTGAGGTGAAAATCAATTAAGTCTCCTTCTCGTCTCAAGTGTGGGTGAAGGTGTGAGCACTTGTGAACGGTCTCAGCAAAAGCTCCTTAATGTTGTTGTCTGGTTTAACTGAAGTTCATTTACACTGTTGCTCTAACAAGCCTGGCAGGCTCTGGGTGGCATGCTTGGGGGGAGTATGGGCAAGTGCCCTTGTCTTTGGAGTGAGCTTGGCAAGAACTGAAGAAAGTCACTTCAGCTGGGCTTGTGCTGGGTGCCTTGGGAGTGTCGGCACTTCTTACTGATCAGGGATGATGAAAGCTGTGATCATTTAAGGAAATCTGTTGGGAAAGGGGCTTTCTTCTTCCTTTCTCTTCTTGCGGACCAGGGAGATGACAGGTATTCCCTTGTGATACCCAGGTCTGGAAGCTCTGTGCATACAGGATGTGTAAGTGAAATGAAATAAAATAAAAGATCATAGCCAAGCAAGAATGGTGAAGGTTTTGGTGTGTTTCATTAACCCTGTTTGAGAAAACAGCTGAAATGTTTGCAAGAATTGGGTGTTACATGGATTTAACTTTCTCCATCAGTAGTAGGTTTTGGCACCTCAGGCTGAGAGGAATAGAGACCCAGCTTTCTGAACCTTGGAAAATATTCTCATTTAGGATAAAACTTGAAGTAATTTTCTGTTTATTTTCTCCCTTTGATGGGTAGCTCTGTGAATTTTGATGTTGATCTTTATGCTTGGATCCAGATGGTATTTCCTGTGTTTTAATGCACTGGTGGGTGAGGAACCTCCAGCGCCGTGCTGGCTGCAGGGCGCTGTGGCACGGGCACAGCGCACGTGCTGTGTCCGCTCCGCTCCCCCGGCTCCTCTGCTCCATGTAACCACTTTCTCTGGGTCCTGTTCTTGCATAGGTGCTATTTCTCGTTTCTCTAAAAGCTTGGTGTGTTCTTTCCACTCTGTGCACTAAGTTATTTTATTGATTCTCCTTAAATCCAGCCTTAGGTATACAGGTATTATTTTGATGAGTACAATAAAGGAACCAGAGACCAAAACCTTTTTTCAAAGTCTGTCTTCCCTGATCTCCGTGGATTTTTCAGGTCTAAAGTGTTATGTGCATGGTAAGTCTGAATTAAATTCTTGCCTATCATGCAATTGTCTTTTTAGGCAAGCATCATATACTTTTATTTATTCTCTGAATAAAAAGGAAAGTTACTTAGAGAGATGGTCTTTTTCTAGGGTAAAAATTACATAGGAATGGTAGAGCAGGACATGCTATGGAGGAATTGTGCTATATATATTCAAGACAGCTTTGAGTCAAATAGCGTAATTTAATTGCATCAAAAGGAGCTGTGAAATTTTATAAATAAAAAAATCATATCTGCAAAAGCAAAAATTAGACTGCAATTCTGGGTATGTTGACTGGATTTGAGGCTGAAGGTAAGAGGCTAAAGATTTTAAATCTTAAAAATCTCTGATTTTGGAGCAAAATAAATAATACGAAAAGGCGGAGCAAATCTTGATTAATTCTGCATAGCAAACAGGACATGATTCAAGATACTACTATGAAGTTGGTTATCATATTATTAAAATTTGATCTCCTGGTAGAAGCAATAAATCCAGCACAGTAAAACATTTAACTTAAAAAAACATGCCTATTTAAGAGTCTGTTTAAAAATAATTTTAAAGGAACAGTTGAGAGTATAATGCTTTCAGGCAGAATGACTTGCAAAGGACACCAAAAGCTAGCATGCTTAAAAACTGAAGAGAAGAAGACTCTTCAAAAGTGGATGTAATAGCAAGACAAGGAAAATTTAAAGAACGTACATTCTGATTAATTTAAATGTAAAACCACAAGAAAAGCTAAAAAGATTCTGATGAATTGACAGTCCTAATTTAAAGAAACAAAACCAAAAATGAACAAAAAACCAGAAGCACAAACGCTCTGAAACCAAGTCTTTAACAGTCTGGCACTCATCCTGCTTTTGCAGTTAATAGGTAATCAATAGTAAAGTAATGAACAATACAAGTCACATTCAAGGAAAGTAATGTGATAGTAGAAGAGTTAAATGCATTATTTGCCTTGGCACACAGTATGAGAAAGCTTAGGATGGCTCCCTATCAGCTCCTTTTCTTGTGGGAACAGTCTAAGGAACTGTCACAAATTGATGTGTCAGTAGAAGATGGTCAAAACAATCGATAACTTAACAAAATGACAGGAACAGATGGCAGCATCTTTGGTGAAAAAGGAACTTAAATGTGGACTATTTAACCTGTCATTTAAATCAGCCTCAGTGTTATGGAGATGAAAAGGACATAGGTCTTTATGTGAAAGAGTAGGAGAGGTGATGTGGGGAAATACAGATATGCAAGTGTGGCTTCTGTATGGCACACTAATAGATAATAAAGATTATTGGACACATGCATAAATATGATGTAGTAGGAAAATAGAACTTTTCAAGAGAGTCATGCCTGACAAATCAATCAGATTTGTCTGAAGGAGTTAATGGATGTTTGGATAAGGGTGATCTGGTCGATGTAGTGTACACTAATTTTTTCAGAGCACTTTCAGCAAGGTCCCTTGGAAAAAAAAAAAGGCCATTTTATTTATAGTGTAAAATGCATTAGTAACTTGCTAGCATATAGGAAAGAGAAGATAAGAATAAAGGTCTTTATTTGAATTGAGGGAGGTTGCCATTAGTCAAACAGATTAATTATTGGGTTTGTGCTGGTCATTGTGTTTGTAGCTGGTCAGGAAAAGGAATGAATAGTGAAGTGCTAACGTGTGACCATACATACGACTCTATAAACAGCATGTGTAAAGAAGGCTGTTCAGGAATGATTGTACAGCATTTCATACAGAACACAGCGACTACTTAGTGAAATTATTAAAACAAACAAAAGGAAACAGTCTTTCTCCCCACAGCACATGATTACATTGTGGAGCTCATCAGCACAGGATGTTGCAGAGATTTGAACTACAACTGTATTCAGAAAGAGATTCAACAGATTTTTTTTTTGGAGGCTGAGTCCACTAGTGAATATTAAACAAAGCCATTTCAGTGCAAGTCTCTGGCTCAAGCTCCCCAGCCTGGGGATTCTGCCATCTTTGCCATAAAAATCTACAGCTGGTTGTTGTCAGACAGGGTGCTCTGCTTGATCGGCCCTTACCTGTTTTGTGTCAGTTCTTAGGTGTTCATTTTAAGACCTGGTAAGGATACTTGGAAAAACGTCTTTGGGCAAGATGATGTTAATTTTGAAGCATATTTTCTATCAGAATGAGTTGGCAACTTAAAACTGGTTTTAAATTATTTTTGTGTTTGTGAGCAGAGGGGAGGGTAAACTGCTTCCCACCATTTTCAGGGAGTGAGCATCTCTGAATTTCTTCTGTTAATGCTCTTGTCCTGCACTCATCAAATGTGTGTGTTTGTGCTGTAGGCAGACACGGTCAGTGCTTATGGTGGTGTCATTGACCTATGGATACATCTCTAGAAAGGTTTTCTTATTTGAGCAGAAAGTATTTGAAGCAGCCATGCCACTCCCAAGTATTCTCACCTGTGCTGGAAGAACCACAAAATGAGAGGTTTGCTTCTGTTAAAAGAAATTCTGCACTTTGCATTAGCAAGGCATGTCACAGCTTCTCCATGTCCCTTACAGCTTTCCCCTTCACCTTGAAGTGACACATTACGCATTGTGCAAGGGCCTCAATCCTCAGCTCGGTGCCAGACTTCATGCAGTCAGGTAAATATCTCGTGGTTCTGGCTGTGCCGAGTGACTCCTTTTTCAGCCCGTATGCGGGGAAAGGTGGCAGTGCCGCACGGACCAGCGATGGGTGCTGTGGGTCTCTGAGCTGGTGTGCTCTGTGGGCGGCTTGCTGATAGCAATAGATACAAGCTGACCGCAGCTGAGATCTGAACGCTAAACCTGTTTTCTAGTCCTGCCAAAATTTTTCACAGAAAGAGACGTTTTTATTTAACTACTGCACGTACGGTACTGGTGGGATGTAAGAGTAGCAGAGTTTGGCAGTAAAATATGGGAAGTAGTGCAGAACAGCAGTGAAGGCCTCGTTACAGCTCATTAGACTGGTTTACTGTCACTAATGACTGGACTGTGTAACCATTGCAAAATCAGCAGTATTGCTGTCTGCTGTAACCTCCTGGCACTAGAAATGGGAATGTTGGTGACAAACTGTCTGTTAACATGTGAAAAATTATTTTTAGCTTTCCACTTGGAATAAAAAGTGTAGTTTGACTCTAGTGGGTTAAGTATTTTCTGACACAGTAATTAACAGTCTTGTTGACAGAAGGATTGCATTGCTATTAATAGATCTGTATCTCTGCTTCAGTAAGTTTTAGCCATCTTTGTTTTGAGCTGTGGGAATTCCTGAGGTAGCTAATGTAAGTCATGCGAATGAAGATTGCTGAGATATGCAACTCATCCATTCTCACATATGGTAGTATACGCTGGTTTAGATGTTGAAAGGCAACTGTAACCATTGAGACAGAAAACGATGTGAGGGAATCAAAATAGTGAAATAACAGTTGCTATGTCTTAACAAAAAGTGAAGAATTTTCCCTTTGACATTGGAAAACCGAGCTGTTGAAATACTTCTTTGTGATAGCTCTCCTACACTTAGGCCTTAGCTCCAGGTCACTAACAGTATGCCGTGTTACACTGATGTCTAGATGCCTCTGTCGTATGGAAAAAGTGATTTCTCCCTCGCGCCCACCCCTTTCCTTCACCTAAAAGTTGTAAGAGTTGAAGACGTGGACGCCACATCTGACGACTCTGAAGTGACCTCAGAGCTTCCTTGAATTCACACTGGATTATGTTAACGTGAAGCACCAAAACCCAGGTCTAGTGTGCAGAGGGGGAGGCAGATGTGCTGGGCTCTGGTCCTGAGCCGGTGCCGCTTGAGCAAGCAGGGATGCCACTGCACTTCGTTCTCATGACAAGACTCTGCACAAAGCAATTAAGCAGTGTCAATGGAAGCACTGTGCACCAGAGGAGGATGCAATTACTGCTTCACCGTGGGGTGGCAGGGCAAAGTGTACATGGGTGTATAAAAACGACCACTCTTTCCTTTGAGTAACTCTTGCCCAACTAATGAAATGTGCCTAAGGCTTACCCTGGAAAATGTAAAACTCCTCCAACAGGAAGACTTCATTTTAATACACACTGAAATGTTTTCTGTTTTTCAGTATTTGTCCTTGGGTTTTCAACACTGGAGCATAGGAGTGTAAAAAGTCTTGGTTATCAGCAATGTCCATTGGTCCTTATGTCTTCTTTATGTAATTCTCTCTTCCTAATTTTCACTACTGAAGTATGCTTTGGTTTAGGATTTTAAAAAAAGCAACCAGTGATCTGTTAGCATTCATTCTTGACCACTTCAGCTACTGAATCCCTAGAATCCAATTCTAGTTTATTGCTATAACTTATTTCCCTTTCCTTTCTTTTTTGCTCCTTTTCACATTTAAAAAAATTAGAAAATGGAAAGGATTTATTTTTTAGGTGAAATTACATGTCCAGTCTTTGAAAGTTATCCAGTCTAGTAGATTCCCAGGGAAGAAATCCTGGGAAAGGGAGAATTTGTTGTGTTGAATTCTGCGTAGTGTAACTGCATTGTACTGGGGCATGTGTCCAGTTTTAATGACAATTAAATTCTGCAGGACTTTCTTATGAGAGCAAGAAGTCCCTCTGAATCCCTGTTTACTTGCCAAACTCATCTCAGTCACTCTTCCTTTTGATCAGCTGGCTGTTTCACTCTGTCCCTCTCTTCACAAGGGAGAAGCTAATGGGAGGGAAAATAAACCAGACACAAGGGGTTTCCTTCCTGAAGATGTGTTGGCACATAACTGACATAAAACTACCTTCAGATTTTGATAGTCTAACCTGCAAGTAAATAACTGACCTTGAAGAATGATTCATAATAATGCACTTTGGAAATTTTTCTCAGTGTTCAGATCCACTTTATTTTTTTTTATATTAAAAAAAAAGTTGGTAGTTAATCCTGTAATACTTTCTGATTTAATGGATGCCTGCTCTGAAGCAGTGTAGCTGTGTACATACATATAATTAAATTTGGAATTGGTGAAACTTGGTGTCAAGTGAAGGAGACTTAAACAGTTTAAAAACAAAGGAAGTGTTCTCATGAGTGACATGTGTTGTATACAATCACTGTGGCAAAGCTGTCGCATTTTGTATTCTAGTTCCTTATGAAAATTGTCTCTCTTGCTTGCTTAGGGCTGAATTTGAATATCACTACTTCATGGTAACACGCTTCCAATTCAATCTGAGCAGGAAAAAAAAAGCTGATGGTACATGCTAAAAATTTGATATTAAACCATATAACTAATTTTAGTTTTAGAACATTCTTTTTTCTCTTTTGTGCCATAAGAGGCTTATATTTTACCTGACTTCAGACTTCCTGCACAAAGCTAAGCGAGACTTACCTAGCACAGTGTGGAACAGCTTATTTTAAGGTGGAAAAAGTCATTAGCCGTCTCCTGCTGAGACCTTGTATTGAGAAAGCTAAATTATAAGCCACTGAAATTTAGCATGAAGAAGAGGTAAATTATTGTTTATTATTTTACTGTTTCCTGCTTGGAGCTCTCAGGGTTGTTGAGCATGTTACATGACCTTTTTGAGGTGGTTGGGGATGGGGCAGGAATTGAACTGAAACAAGAAACTTGTTAGAACGCTTAAATAAAACACTAGTTTCTCATTGCGCAGATTGATAGGAAGACTCTGCACCCCTTTGTAGAGAATGCTCTGGCTACCACTGTCTGCTGCAGTGTTAGTTGGAGTCAAAAGCAAAATGTAGGCTTTGCTGCTTTATCTTGAAGTTTTTCAGTGAATGTTTTTGGGTTTTTGTTTTTTGTTTTTTTAATCTCCTTACAGCAGCTGACCATCCTTAGCAGAAATATCTTGCAGGCAGTTTTAGACTGAGCAATTCAAAATACAAAGTATTTTAGGGTCTCTGAAAGGACACGTGCCTGCCTGAGCAAATGAGGTGTTCCATGGGACCTGACAAAATAGATCAGTATTCAGTTTTGAGGATGATATCCCACTACAATTGATGGGTTTTTATTGTTTTTTACAAGTCCTACCTAGTTATAAATGTTTCAGAGCTTTGGGGAATATTTCATAGGAGTAGTTTCTGCAGATTTTATTAGGTTAAACGTGTATTTGTCCAGCACAACAGAAGTAGTTACACGGAAAAGGATGTTTAAATAAAAGACTCGTGACTCTTGAAAAGTTTTCACATGAGAAGGGGGATTTTTATTCATAGGAACTGGGGAGCTTGTTGATGTTAAATAGACTGTATCTTGACAGATTTGAAAACTTCACATTGGTTTTCTTGTCTTGCAAGGGGGCTATAAGATGGGTGAGGGCCTGCCTCTCATGTCATGTCACTTTGCAAGTAAGAGGAATATGGCCGCCATGTTTCGTATGCTTCATCTGTCCTACAAAGCCTTTTGTTTACTTCTGAACTAACCTCTGGCCCACAAAAAGATACAGAGTGATATAGCCCATTTTAAAAGAATGAAAAGGTGGAAAAGGTGGTAACTGCATGCCCTCCAGGGTACAGTGTCATGCGCTGCGGTGTGGGGCTCTGACACTGCAAAGGATGAGAGGGAAAATAAGAATAACTGAAACAATTTTCAGAATTTGAAAGACAGAAAGACATAGAAGTTCAATCTTTGTTGATACACTGATTATTTCAAGGTCAGGCTTGCAATCATTAATTATTTCACTGTCACTCATTACATTAATAATTCTATCTGTAAGTAAGGGTTCCTCACTCCTCTGATAGCAGAATTAAAAATTCAGCTGTTTATCTTCCAGAGCCTCTGCATTTGCTCTCATGAGGCTTCAGGGGGAGTATGCAGGTCTTGTACTGCTTTTACAGAAGTCCCTGTCTGTACTGATGCAAAGGAGGGGAATATCCTTCTTGTACAGGGCTGGAAAGAGGTGGTTAGGATCTATGAAGGGAACATAACACTAAATGTGGGACCCTGTTTCCTTTTGGCGGTTGTTGGAAACCAAGGTACAAATACAGATAGATCTGTAAATGAAAACCTGTTTTTGAAATTATATTAAATTCAACTCCGTTTCATATGTTAAAGTAAGACATATGCATATCCAGTTAGAAAAACAGCAAAGCATCATTTTATGTTGAATTACTACTTTCTATTTAAATGGCAAACACTAGCTTATATTCAAAAGGTTTTTTGCCGTGACTTTGTGCCTCGTACAGTAGGAAGAGGCTATAACAAGGAAATTGTAATACACAATAAATACATTTTCATAAACTATATTCTTGGCTTCTTTCACTGTAACCTTAATATATACAATATGTAATTACAATGCCTTATAAGCATTTCTTAACAAGGCATTTTTTAGACGAGTCACTAAAAAGCGGTAATCGGTAATAAAAATGAGGGCATTAGCACTCAGACCACAGTAAAGGCATCATTAAAATGTAAGTTCCAAGGTACACTACTTTAAGTTTGCCTCATTACGTGTGCAATTAGGGAATAAACAATAAAATGACCGTAATTTTTCTGCAGTTTCTTATCCTAACTGCCTTTCTATTTAATGTTAAAAAAAAAAAAAGAAAAAAAAGTGGTAGTTTAAACCAAAGTTTAACAAGCAGTACCATCCTTTAGATTGATCAGTGATCACTGTCTGCACTGTCCTGCAAGTCGCTGTTTGCTATGGCAGTAATAAAATGTGTTGCTGCATTCAGATACTGTATGTGGTTTATCCCTCTCACCTGGAGAAGGAACACGCTTGTAGAGTAATGAGGGAGCGATCCTGCCCTTGCCGAAGTGAACAGCAGCATTCCTGCTTCTCGGGGGAAATAGGAGCAGACCTCTAGAGTTAACTCTGCATATTTTGTTCTACTAAGATAAGATATTAATTAAGATAGCAGTCACTGAAGGTCTGATTTTAATATATATATGCTGCTATTTGTGTATAAATTTTGTAATCCATCATTTTAGTTTCATCTGGACAGATACATTAGCTGTGGGTTTGGCACTAACAAAAATCAGCAGGAAAGTGTGTTATGCAGCCAGAGCTGTTCTAGCAAGAATAAATGGTAAAAGTATCTTCCTTTTCTTTCATATCTGCTAACTCTCTTCAATATTCATTTGGAATACCATTGTAAATGTTCCATTGTAGATATTTTGAAGTTATTTATTGCTGGTAACTATCATTTGAATAGATACTAGGTATTAAGTAGACCAACCTATTGGCTTGGAGAGCTTGCCTTCCCAGCTGAAAGAATTGACCTGTCATCTAACTGGTGAGAGAGCTAGAAAGGGCCAGTTTGGGGAATAAAAGATGAGCTTCCACAAAATCTCAACCATCCTTCTGTGTAATAGGATGTACTGACATTTTGTTTCCCTTAAGTGCAGTAATTCTAAACTTCCAGTGTGGTTCCCCACACTGAGTGGAGAGGTCTGTCTCTGTGGATGCAGAGCGATTTCAAGTTAACTCCACTTCTGGGGTGTCCATTGTGTTCAAGTGTGGGGTACGGACATCTCACTGCTTCATCTGCCTTCCTGAGTTTGCTTTGTGCATGAAGATAATCGAGGTACCTCATCTGCAATGTTAAAACAGAGCTATTGTGGTGCATAGCACTGACCTGTCATTTGAAAAAAAGCTGAGTTAGCTGGAGCTAGCTGGGGGCTGTTACCTCTGCTGGGACCATGCTTTGCTGGTAGTCGCATTATTTAAGGGTGAGGGCACAAAACACAGATCTCTTGCAAATGTTGGTTCTCATCTGCAGCTTACTGTTTACCTAGATGAATACCTACGGTAAGGGTGCATTGCAGACTTTGAAGATGGATTTTCTGAACTGATTCTAATGAAAAATAAGCTTCTGGTCAAGTGTTACTTAATGAACCTCATTGTTCAGTGTATTTAGGAGGCTTGAGTCCAAAGGGTGAGTTCCTTGTTGACAGTAAAAGTCTTTATTCTTTACTGGTATTTAATAAGTACAGGAAAGAAAAACCTGTATTTATTCATTTTGCACATATTGTGTTACTGGGATTTGCATTGGTTGAGAAACATCTGCAAAAGAATAGGACAAGGATAACTGTGTGGCATCTAACAAAAGTTTTGAGGAGAAATCGATTTGGGAAGACATTACTTTAAAAGCTTTACCAGAAAATCATGAGCTATGAAGATTAATAAAACTATGGCATGAAATGAGATTTTTTTTTTTTTAACTTTGCATTGTTAGTTAAGCAGTCGTTACTGAAATTTTGGGCCTAGGTTAGAGATTTCATAAATACTGAAGATGAACCTTGGAGATCACACCTAATAACTTTTTGGCAGGAAGACAATTAACTCTATTTCAGCTGAAACCAGGACAGCCAGTCTACAGGAAAAACAGACCTTGCAGCATTTAGTGTCTCTCACATCAAACTTGTAGGTACGTTACCTCAATAGCAGTGTGAATGCACCAGCCTGTAGCTCCTTTGTGCACAGACTGTCCGGCACAACATGAGCGAGAATCGTGTTATTTGGGGTGGTTGCCACTGCAGATGCTCTTTCTGCCTGTGTCCTGCTGTGCTGCAGCTGGGGGTAGCTGGGGAAATCGCATGAGCTGGTGCTGTGGTTTGGGACAGGAAGTAAATGGCACTGTGTTAATTGGAACCACAAAAAGGAATTTGAATTGAAGGACAAATAATTGCCAAAGCTAAAATTGGGCAGTTAGATGGTTAACGCTGCTAATAGAAAAGGCCAGTGGAAGATTGTTTAGTTGGAAATACTTGAGAAATGTTCTCTGTGTAATTAAAAAGATGACCTAGGTACATTATTTTGAAGCAATGGAGAAACTTAAGTGATTTCTTTGCAGATAACGAGGTAAATTTATTTTTCCAGCTAGCCATGTTTCCGGGAGATTTTTATCTAGTAATTGTGTTTGTCTGCAGTGTACAGATTGATGGCGAACTGATCCTGCTTAGCTTGTGATGTTTGTCAGAATCACGGTATTAGAAGGTATGACTGACATGCTGATTTTTCAGGTATTACCTTCAGGAATCCCAGCAACCTGAAACAAGGAAATAAGAGATATTAAACAGATGTGCGAGTTTGCAAATGCAGCATAAATGCCAGCTTGGGAGTATCAAGCAGCCATGCAGTGAGGATATTGTGAGATATTTTTCTGTAGCTTGGTTAAGTATCCAGATATATCTAAATCTTCATGAACTAATATATTAAGCCTCCTTTGTAACCCCTAAAGTACAGATTGAGGACAGTGAAGAAGGAGCGATTAAAGTAGAGACAAAAATACCTACTTGTCACAGAAAGGGTTCAATAATTTTGTTTCTTTGCTAAAGGGAGGGGGAAAAAAAGGATGTAAGCTCAGGTACCAACTTTAAATTAGCTTAACTTGCTGATGCCTTAAGACTGGGGATTAGTGAATTTAATTATGGGAGCCAGGAAGCACATTAAGATAACGTTGGGCCTTAAACTAAAACCCACAAAGCAATGAAATTAAAGTTGGTGGTTTGTGTTCCATCTTTATAATGTCCTATTCTTACTGTGCTGCATCACAGGAGGCCCTTCCTGCTCCACTCACCTCTCGGCGGATGCTTTTGGGTACCTTTTTTTTTTTTTTTTTTTTTAAATGAATGAGTGACCTTTATGAGCTTTATGATGTAGGGAATAGTCTGCTTGACTGTCACAACTGCACATTGACTAAAATCTGTTTTACCCAGTAATGATGCAGCTGGCATGGTCAAGTAGGTCAGGTCGTCTTGTCGTTCCGCTTTGTGCTGTTACAGTCCAAGTCACTCTTCAGCTTCTCGGATGTGATTGCAAAGCACCGACTTGAGTTGTATTGTGAAGGCTCCAGCAAAGAATATTTGGCTTTCTGGTGAAGGCAGGTTGTAATTAGTATAATGCTGACACAGTGTGTGAGGAAAATCTGATTTTATTCCTGCTTCGCTTCTACCTTCCTGTTCAGCCTGGTCTACTATTCATTATTGGGATTTCTATCTGGACTTTGTATTTACTTTTTATTTTTTTGAGAGAGACTCAAGATTAAACCCTTTTAAGACGGCATTTATGAAGATTCCTAATTCTTAGTCTATTTGCTGATGAGTTATGAAATACTGAGCTTTCTTTTGCCTACACAGGATGATGATTTTTTTTCTTTCACTTGCTGGTGTGGAAGTCGCACACCCCTTACCATACATTTTTAACTTAAAAATGATATGGGTTTTGGTAGAACATAAGATTGCTTTGAAAAAGTAAACCACTTTACTTGCCTTGGGTTATGTCATCCTTTCCTGGGCTTTCTGTTACTTAGTGTAATTTTGGGGGTATTTACTATTTGTCTTTATCTGATGAAAATGTAAGAGCCTATAAAAAAGACTATAGCTTAGAAGTACCATGCTGTCCTGATGCAAACCAAAGGAGCTGGGAATGTTAATATCTGTGAGTCTGGAAGGGTTTTGAGGAAGAGAAAAGGTTTGACTCTGCTTGAAAGAGTTAAATCAAGGAGCTTGGGTGTCAGAGAAATCTGTGACTGCATTTATCAGCAAGATAAATGCTTGAGAGACATACCGAACAAAAAAGTTCACAAAGGCGCAGCCTGTAAGTGTTGGCACCATACTGAGGAAAGGAGCACATCTCAGGAATTCTTGTGTTTATCTTCGTTATTAGTCCTTAAGCACTTCCATGAAGCTTTCACAATTCCTATTATTTCACAATTTTGCATTATTCTGCAAGAAGTAAGAGAGCAAAGAAACCTCTGCTTGGATTTGAACCTTTGTATTTGTATCATATGGCCCAAAACACATTTGAGGGGGGGAGCATAAAACTACTCTACAGTAACTGGTACATTATGGTCATCTGAATTTCTATAGGGAAGAAATGTATGTAACTAAGTAAATGACAAATATAGTTACTTATATTACTAGTGAATTAGCAGTATCATAAAGATAACTTTGAGTTCATTGTATTGAATTATATTAAAAATAGAGGGAATAACAGACTGAAACTCAAAAAATTGTGCTGCTTCTTTCTGCAAACCTTGTCTGGTTTTGTGGCTTTATTTGATGAATTTAGCAGTCCTCTTACCATGGTGTAGTCTCAGCTTTATCTCAGTTTATATATTCCTTGTTTTAGGGATCATTGGAAGATAATTGTCATTTTCTATTGAACCATTAGTAAATAAAATGTCAGGATTTTTCTGGTGCTGCTAAGTCCAGTATCTACCCAGTGTATCAGTTTGTCAAGTGTCTTGGCGTCTTATTCTTTATTCCAGTGATTGTTTATTTCCATGTTGGCTTGAATCATTAATCTTGACCCTATTTTTCACAAAGCAAAAATAATTGTTTAAAATGTGTACTTACTAGTGTTTTTTCTTATGTCTTCCATACCCCTTCTAAAAGTGTGATTTAGAAAGAAAACAGATTTCTTACAGCTCCTCTTGAGTTCAGTTTATGTAGTACATTTTCTTTAAACCCATGCAAGCATTTCATACCTTGTACGAGAGAAGAGCACCATATCACAGATACCCAGCAGGTCCTTTCTGGAGACAGCTGGAAATTCAAACCCTCTTCCTGGGTTTGACAAATGTGAAATTTATAGTTCAGGGTAACAGATCTTTAGACTGACATGGGAATTCAAGAGATTTTACTTAGATTATGTACTGTCCTTCAGGTTTTTGGATCGCACAGCAGTATCTGTACAACTCTTTGTAGCAAGGTGTCAGTACACCCTCAGGAGGAAAGAATTTGCTTATTCCCTAGTGAAGTAAACTGATATATGGCATTTAGAGGCCTGTAAGTTTTACAAGCCTTCTGGTTGAGTTGTGACATTAGAAATTAGAAAGTTAAGTTGAAACTTGGGACAGTCCCACCTTCTGGTAACATGGGAAATGTTACATTACCTTGACATCCGACTTCAGAGTTGTTACAGAACCTCACAAATAGGTTCAGAGCCAATATTGGTGTCTTTAGTCTTCCAAAGATACCTTATTTTAAAACCTTCTTTCCCTGTGTTGTTTGCTAAAGTCTTCTTTTTATTCTCTGCTTAGCATCCATCTGTTCTTATATATCTGTCCATTTTAAAGAACTTCTTATTCCAATAAACATTTTATTCCCTTTCTGATCGGTGTCTTCTTAAGGACCTTGTGGTCACCACATGGTATGGAACTTTACCCTCTTGGTATGCAAATTTATTCTCTGTTTTCACTGTGTATTTCAGGGTTGTTCTCTTGGTTTTTGTTTTACTTTGTTCCAGATAATTAAAAAGTGTAGAATAGCTTAGTAGTTAAGGTTGTTGTGGCAAAAACACCTGGGTCATTCAAAAAAACCTAATTAGTCAGCCTGGCAGGGAGTATGGTATAGTGAACGAATTGTCCCATGCTGGGCCAAATGGCTTTCATTCTTCCTAGAAGCACTCCTGATTTTCACTCTCAGTATTAAACAATGTAGTTAGAGACTGAGGTTTCTCTGTTTCAAGCTTGTTTTGTGATGCTTGTATTTCAGGGACAGTGCAGTTGGGGAATGAACAAATGCTTAATGCAGTGTACACTAGAAAGCAGTAAAAGTAACTTTTCTGAAAATAGTATATGCAGCATCTCACCTAATGGAAAAGTTTTACTCCCTAATTAAAAAACCCCCACAATTAAAAATAAAAATGAACATTCAAAGCATAATATCTTATTTTTTACATCACTATACTTTAACATTCAAACATCCTAACTGCGCAGTGAATGGCTAATAGAGCAGTTTTGGTGTACAGGCTGTTTGCCAATACCTGGTCTCCATGAGCACAGTAGCTCATCCTCTTCCTCACCGGTATATTCACATCCTGCTGTCAGAGTGCCTGTCGGGATCTTTTTGAGTTTTGAGTGTTGCAGGTTTTTTTGGTGTTTGGATGAGTTGATGTCTCATTTTGACACTATAGACATTCCCTTGTCACTGTCGTGATGGCTGTTTCAGGATTTTATTTTTAGCTGTATGTCTTGGAAGTCTGCTAGTTAAAAGCCTGGAAAACGAAGTCTATTTTGATGTCATGTATTGTGTAGAAAATGGAAAATTATTTGAGATTCTCCTTATTCAGCACTTTCACAATTCCTTCAGAAGGAGTCCTTGTTGATTGTTCTGTAAACAGCAATTCTGATTAATAACGGGAATTTGCTTACTGAATGTACAAGAACATATTTGCATGTGATCATCCATCCTGTTCCTCTGCCATTGCAAGGCAGCCTATGATGTCAGGCACATTTTCTCCCGTCTTCTTGTCATCAGAGGTGCAGTGTGACATACAGCAGGGATGCACCACCTGTCTGGAGTAAGTTTCACTGGTGCTGGCTCCTTTTCCTTCTTCCCTGCCCCAGCCAGCCTGTCCCTGTGTCCCCCTGCAGCGCAGCCGTCAGCTCCAGCACAGACCAACACGGAGAGATGTGGACGATCCTGGGCCCTGCGCCACCCTAAAGCCGTGCTCCCAATTGCAACGTCTAGCGTGCAGCGCTGGAAGCCAGTGGCTTAGAGGTTTGAACGCAAGTCTGGGCGCAGGTGGTAACCCCCTGTTTCTGATTCCAGCAATAAATACCGTCTGACCTTGTGAAGCCTGCTGACTTGTATGTCTGTCTTCATACAGAGTTTGCATGCATACTAAGTAGTTTCTCTATGAAAAATCCTTGAATTCCAAAGATACTGTTCACTGTAATTGCACTTCAAGAAGGAAAAAAGGTATTGCCATTTTGTTATTTACAGTGCTCCCTGCACAGCGTCTTTTATAGCAAATAAACAAAGCTCAACCACTTACGTTAATCCTTAGCAATGCTTTTTCCTGTTACTTTTTTGGTTTTTTTTAAGATGTTACTCTTGGTCCTCAATCTCCACAGGCTTTTAAATCTGTGAAAAGTTCTGTATAAAATGATTAACGGCAAGGATGATTAGAGATAGAAAAAGGTGACATTTTTAACAAGGGACTTTTTAATCTGCAAAAAAAAAAAATAGTAAAGCTTTTGGGTAAAGGAGAAAAAATACCACTAATCAATAAACTACTTCTTTCAATTCTCTGTGGGTGAGTTGCCCAACTCTTTCCTGTCCTATTTATTTGGGATTATTGACCTAATGACTGTTAGACCTTGTGTGATCCTGTTTTTAAAATAACCAAGGGATAAGCCGTT
Source organism: Haliaeetus leucocephalus (assembly GCF_000737465.1). Lineage (NCBI taxonomy): Eukaryota > Metazoa > Chordata > Aves > Accipitriformes > Accipitridae > Haliaeetus > Haliaeetus leucocephalus. The sequence goes on from NW_010972438.1 coordinate 2,466,522, forward strand.
TCTCTTTTGGGGTCATAAATTGCTGGAAAGAGCAAGTCTCAGAGTGAGGTGAGGCACTGACAGCAGTGTATTGAGGTGAGAACAGCAAGCAATGACTGTGTAGCATTATAAATACCTTCTGTACTTGACCTTCTGTTTGTTGCATTGTAAAACAATTTGGAAATACCTGGTTAAATAAAAGAGAACAATAGTATCAATGATGGGACAGGGCAAAGTGCAATACAATCAAGCAGTCTGAAAGAGGCAAGATGAAGCTATTTGAAGTACAGGACAGTTTTTATAGGTTTGAGTGGAAAGATTTCACAATTTTGTGATGGTCTTTTGAGCTGATATGAAAAGTAATGTGGCACTGATTTAGCCACGTGTATGCCAGCTGTGATATAATTGGTTTGCAGTACTTGTTGTTTCATTTATTAAAAATTACTTAGTATTTATTAAAATATGTAGTAGTACTAGAAATTTTTTGAAATTCACTATGAGTAGCCAAAAATCTGTCACACTCCTTCGTGATTAGCCATTGGTCCTGCATTACTCCTTTGTTTTCACTTTCTTATTTGACTAATCTTGCTTATTAAAAACCCAGTAACGTGTGACTGGTGTTTGAAACTATCTGCAGTAGTTCCTTGGCTGTATTTAGTGCTCCATCCAAACACATCTCCTACTATTTATTCTATAGATATTGATGAGCCCTGTGTTATAGTCCCCAATATTTTATTGGGGAAAGGTAGTAAATATACCAGAATTATTCTTTATTTTGTGGTGGTCATAACTTCTGGCAAGTGTTCTTCAGCCGGGAAAAGGTGAAGTGGTGATGTCTGTCCCTTTTCCAGCAGGTTAGTGGCTGTATCATTTATCCATCGTGTAGGCGCTGGGCTCAACCTTCTCCTCCGGCAGAGCAGGTCTGAGCCGTCAGTGCTCGCAGGAGGGTGTAGCTCCCAGGCTGCTGGGCTGTCTGCACAGGTGAGACTGTTGTGCCACTGATATTGTGTACTTGCTGTGAAGTCCCGTGTTCCTGGAGCAGGACTGAAGGTGCCCCGTAGGTGTTACCAGATAATCTGTGTCTGCCTCTGACGTTCAGAAGTATTTTATAAAATAAGTGGAGCAGTGCAGAGGCAAGAGTGGAAAAATTTCTGGTTTAGGTGAAAAGTGGTTCTTCTAGCAGAGGAGGAACATTTTTCACGCTTCAGATGAACGTCTTAACCATTGGGCTGTTGGGTAAGAGACTGATGGTACCATTTCCTGCATTTCAAGCTCGATCTCTTCATTCCCTTTCCTTATTTAAAACAAACCCCCAAAAACTTCAACCAAACAAAATAACCCGACCCTACCACTGGGCTCCTGGTTTTGTGCTGTCAAGTGAAAAATGGCTTTGAACATGCCTTCTTTGGTGGTATTCAAACAACTGTCCTTAGCAGTTCACAGCAGTCCCATGTGGCACTTACAGGTATCTGTGCTCAGGGGATTTCCCTGGACTTTTCTCTGGATATTGAAATGCCTGAGTTAGCCATCATTGATGGCTGATAGATAATTTCACATTATATTTACAGCCAATTTTAGCTTTCCAGTAAAATACAAAGCTTAAAAGAAAGGGCCTAAGCATGACAAGATAGTGGGTTAAGGTATGTTGGACTGGGGCACTCGTACTGTCTCCCATTGCAGACTTAAAAGTTCTTTCTTGTGGCAGCGAACTTGGCAGCTGCGGCTGCTTAACCTTGGGTGCGTTTGTCTGCTTCTGCGGTGGATTTGTTCAGGATCGTCCTGTGCGTCAGGAATCCTTCAAAATTGCTTCCTTAAATTAGACTTACCATACTTGTCTCTTCTAGTATGGTCTATCCTAGGGCAGATCTCCCAAATTTCCTTTTTTTCCTTTATAAATTCTATGCTTTCAGGCATAGGAAGCTGTTGCTATTTTTGTGTCATAGGTGAAGCTTAAGGTTGACTTCTAACAATTTTGTACCAGTTGTATTTATCCTGTCCTGCTAAATGCAATTCCATGATTTCCTAACTGTTGCAGTGCTCACTGTCGAGTCTTGATGGAGGTGGGAGATTCCCCCTGCTGATGTCAAACCACAGCTTCATCCAGCACCACGGCGTGTCTCCTGCAGTGGTCAGCAGTGGATGCCTAAGGAATTCAGAACAGGGCAGGCACCTCTGGCTGTTTCCTCAAAAACATCCTCCAGCCTTCAGCAGCTTGTAGCTTCCCATCTTCCTGCAACGGGTGCACTCCCAGGGGGCAAGGTGGGTAGCTGCTTGTCATCTCCAGTGGCAGCAAAAGAAACTGCTTATATTGGGTGTACAGAAAACATACGTTTCCCCACTGCAACAACAACACCTGCATAGCACACTGTACCTCTCATGTCCTTTCCCTGGATGGCAGGTTACTGATAATACATTGCTAAGCCTTTTTCCTTCAGTTTAAGATGGTTATTTATTGATCTGCTTTTGGCAGTTGGTAAAATGCCAACTTTTAGTATTAGCTACTGGCCTCCTTTTATTTAAACCTTATAAAATTTTATTGTTTCCCTTCAATGCTGAGAATGTGTAAATGTCTTTCCTAGAATGGTTTAGAACAATGCTTTTGATATTTTCTGCCTTAACCCTTAAAACTCTCATTGTGCAGATTTCAAAAAGGGCACATGAAAGATTCCCTCACCCATTCTTCTTGCAGCGTTTGAAAAGGAAACATTTTAAAGCCAGTGACCTGTCTGTAACAGCACTGGGAGGGAGGCAGACAGGGGAGAAGAGGCATGATGACATTCAGAATTCTAGCACATACAAGTTAATAATAAACAAGTAACAGCCCAATCAAAATTCTTAGCCAACTTTTGTTTTTTAAAGTATTGCAACAAAATATAATACTGTACCTCCTTAGAAAGCAGAATATAAAGGTTTTTTTCTTATTAATATCTGGATACTAGTTGACCTTGTAGTGAAGAAAGAGATGCAGGAGAACATCTGGCCTGGGGATTGTTTTCCTGCCACAGGAGCATTGGACAGCACTACAGGGTTTCTTGTACCAAATGGAGGAATGGAGACAGATGTGGCGAGTATCACAGAACCTATTGACAGTCAATCTTCCTGTGTTATTAATACGCAGTTGCCACATGCAGGTGTCTGTGTATTGATAAAGGGAATATGTACAGAATGCTTTAATAAAATATGCTGACCCTTATTACTATAAAAAGGTTTGTTTAGAAGGAGTCTCTTGGAAGAATTTCAGGAGTGTCACTTTTCAGGGCTGATACATGACTCAACAGTTCATATGATGAGAACTTCGAGAATATTTTGCGGTTAGTTAAATATGTTGTAATTTTAAGTTGTCCAGCTATTTTGTATCTGTTTTCTTATTATTTAGTCCACATTATCTTTATCATTAAATTGTCATTTAAATTTTTGTTGTCTCTTGTTACCCAGTTAGATTGATTAATCCCTCTTCTAGTGAGAACACTCCTAGCAGAGCTACAGAGAATTTATCATGCTGTAGCCTGGTCATATTGCTGCAAACTTCTCCATATTTAGCCTGACATGTTCCTTGAAGAAACTAAACATGTATAATTTTAAGAACAGAGGAAGCAGGTGTAGTAATGGTGTCTGACTTTCTGTGTCACAAAAGCCATTACCTTTTACTGGGTGAAATAATTGCTTTGCTTGTGTCCTGTTTGAAAACTGCCATTTTGTATGGATCAAAAATTATTAGTGAAGAAATGGAAAATAAAGGGCTTGAAAACAGTTATTTAGATAATGTAAGCTGTTATTCATTATTTAAACTTCGTTTTTGAGTTTTCTGTAATTATATATGGAATAGTTGACTTTCATAATCCCAAATTGGATAATAAAAGATTAATCGGTTGGCAAGAGCATAAACTATGGAAAACAAAAGTAGGTTGTGACAGTGTTGAGAGGAAACAGCGTACTCAAATTTCCTGGTATTTCTGATAGTGACTGGCAACTTTTTGTATCCAGTTATAAGTTTATGGTGTCAGTTTAACTTGAGAGCTAATTTTGTTTAGCTCCATGTAGATAACTGAGGAAGACCTGGTTGCAATATCCAGCAGGTTCAGAAATTTTACATAGTGTGGGTCCTCCCAAAGAGTTAAAGTAACTAATAGAATACACTCATCCATATCCTTTCTATACTTGTAATAGAGATAATATTGATGACTTTCATTTTAATAAATCATCTAGCTAGTATTTGCAGTGAGTTGCTTGTGCAATTAAAATTCCAGTCTAATTCAACTTCCATGTATGAAAGATCATAATAAACCAGCAGACTCTGTACCCATTTCTCTGTCTTGTGATGCTTCATATTTCTCTTGGTGAAGTTAATTGTGGATTTCATTTGGGTTTTACTGCTGAAGAATGCCACTGCTTTCATACCACGTAACAGCCTTGGAAGCAGATTGTGAAAACAGGGGGTTTTCTGCTTTATTTTTCTTTTAATTTTGCTAGGCATTTCACTTGTCTCTAAACCCTGCAGTACTGCAAAAATGGCACTGTAATTCTTTGTGTAGAAAATACTGGCACCAGATCTAATGTTAGCCTTTTCATTACTCACCTTTTATGGTAATAATCAGAGACACCCAGAGAAAAGGGGTTGTATAATGTACAGTAGCAGATCTGAACTGGGTCTAAACAGATGGAAGCAGGAAATGAGAAATAGTGACAAACATTACATGCCTTGTATTCTTTGTAATAAATTCATCCGAATGCTGAGTTGTTGTGTATATGGCAAAATCAGTCCTCATCTAATTTTAGGAGCACAATTTGTTTTATGTTTGGCATCTATATAGCCTTTGGCTTGTCCCCTGTGGCAGTAGGCATATAATATATTTTTTTATAGAGCTCTGTGTGCTTTTTTGTATTTCTTTGCAGCAATTAAGTGTTTTAATTTCTTACCTCCTAAGAATTTGTTTCTGTTCTTAGTTCTCTTTATCTAATCCATGCTTCTTTGCTGCAAATGTTAACACTGCTATTCAAAGGCAAGAAAGGAGTTTCACTGGCACCATGGTAGAAAGGGTGAAAGATCAAACTACTTCATTCAGTCTTGCATCTTGTTACACCAGTATCAGGTAAAACACAAGTATTACGACCGATAGTGCAGGGTATCCAGGAGTCACAGCCCTAAAGTTTGTTTAGATTCCCAAGGCTGTAACTCAAGGACTTACAAAATACTTGCGGCTTCCAGACCTGCTTCAGTAGTGCTAATCAAGGTCACGAGTAAAGTACTCTCATTCTGTATATTACAGGCAGCAAAATATTAGAATTGGAAGGGAAAGTCATGGCCGTAGAAGAGAACCAAAAATAACATGAATTAGAGGTAGTGTCCGTTGCCAGCTGTGCATAATTGTTCAAAAGCAGTATTTGCCCAAATTCATCTAATTAACAAAGCAACCCATCTGATTTGTGACCCACTCAGTTGGCACGGGTGGTTATTTTAGGCAAATAAGGAAGTCTGTCAATAAGGCAGTAACACAATGCAGATCTGAGTAGGGATGAAGACGCTTTTTGAAATAAGTTGTATTAGCTGAGTGCATTAATGTAGTCCTACAGAATTTTCACACAAGGCATTTTTTCATTCAACCAGTTGTTATTGCTGCAGAACCCAGTGAAGAGAAAGAGGGATGTCGGCTCCAGCAAACGAAGGGGTCTGGAGGCAGCAGCCTGGAGGACTCTGCTGGTGGAATTACCGACATGGAGCTTCTCTTGGCTGCTGCCTCAGCAAGGGATCGTGATTAAAGTTGGTGGAAGGAAAAGAAATGGCTGAGGCATATACATGGTATCCCACTGTAATCGCAGGGCGCTTGTACTGACGGGGCATCTCTACAAATGTGTGTTCTCCACCTTCTTTAAAAGACCTCAGGTGGAGTTGGAAAGCCACGAATCTAAACTGTGAATTGAGGCACGTTCGGCGTTCTGGTTCAGGCCTTGCCTTGTGAGGAGGTCGGTGGTCTGATGTGACAAACTTTCCAAGGTATTTCGAATGTCAGAGTGGGTGTGCTCTGCTATCTGCAGAGTGCAGGGTTATGGATGTGTAGCAGGAAATTTAAGTGATAAAAAAGCACAATTTATTCAGAACCAGTTAATTCTACATTTTGTTGGTACAAAGTGAAGAATATTGCAGAACGTGACCACATATTCATACAAATAAGATCTTAAATTATTTTTCTCCTTATGCCACCTGTTCTAGCAGCTAAAATAATATGGAATTTTATATTGTATTATTACTTGAAAATGGAAACAAATGAAAAAAAGCTGCGTAGCAGTCATTTTCATTCTGTGCTATCCATTCCCATGTCAGGTCTCTATTAGTCATGATCAGTGGCAGTGCAGCCAGGGCTGCTGCTTCTTATGCTTATGGGCAAACGTTTGCATTGTAGCTCATCGATTCTGGGAAATCATAATAGAACTGAGACTGTGCTTACTCCTGTGACTATTTGCTTACCTTAAGTTTGCAGAGGCTGATTGAATCTGAAGGTAAACAGCGTAATATTTCCAGAAGAAGTATTGTATTCATAAATCTTCAGTTTGCCCCTCTCTTAAAATTTCATATTCTGTAACGAAAAGATTGTAGATGGGGTAACCAAAATGTGGAACAACTAGTTCAATCATCCCTTCCACTGATTTTCCTGGTACTGAATTATCCTTTATTACAGTAGTGTATGTGCCTCCATTCTACGTGACTCCCACTTACCAACTTGGGGATATTACCATTAAGGTGCAGAATTACTGTCAGAATGACTTTTGAGAGAAATAAGACATTTACTGTGCTTTACAAATATCAAAATAGTTCCTTGCACCTAGGGATTATTAGAGGTTTTCACTGTGGATTTAATTACCAATATGGCAATTCGCATGTCACTTGTTGACTTGCTGTTACATTCTTGACTCAGCTATTGGCAGTTGATGTCTGTTTTACTGAGTGCAAAGTTATTTAGAGGTTGGTGTTAGCATATTGGAAACCCCCCCAAACATACAACAGTGTATAATTGCTGAGTACTCAAGCATAACGTTTTACAAACCTGTGTCACTGAGTGGCTTGTCTGTTGACAGTAGTTAGATACAACCTTACAAGAAGTTGGATAGTTAGGTATGAGCTTACCTTACAACTGGGACTGATGATTGTAAAAGTCAGCAATTAATTCATGTAGAATAGAGAACTGGGAGAAGAGAAAGATAAGGAAACAGTTTTGTGTGAGATGCTGAAGTCAGGTCATGCTTTCAGGCAAATGGGTTGTAGGGGAACTTGTAAGAACAGCCAGGCCGGTTTAGAAATCCCCAGACTGGTATAGACTAAGATTTGAATTTATTTATTGGCTTTTAAATATAGGAAGAACAGTAAAACTGAAGTATTTAGAGAAGAATGTGACAAGAAGCTTTATCATTCCACCTTCTGGAAGGGACCAACAGTCTTCAAATATGATGAGTTTAATAATAAAGCTAGTTTTGTAGTTATTAATGCTATAATTACTCGTGGTGTGAATTATTTTCTTCTAGGTGGGTACAAGAAGAAGGACTGATAGTGTACAAATGTTTTTAAATCAGTGCAGTGAGAGTACGCACTATAACAGAAGTTAGAAATGTTTCTTGGTTGATCTAACATTCTTCAGTTAATACAATGCAGTGCGAGGTATGAACCATGCCATTCTTCTATTGAAAGTGCCATGTGCTAAATATAATTTTTGTACCTTCTTAAATCATTGCAGTATCTTGGCAGTGTTTGTACTGGATTCTGTGTAAAACTAGAGATTTATCAATGCTGTTTGAATACTTAGTAGTAATAATGCTCCTTCTTGTACCTATTTGGTGTCTTGGTCTGAGAAGTTTCCTTGTAAAAGGCAAGTCCAAGGCTAATATTTCTTGGAAATATTAATGCATTTGTTCTTTCAGGCTATGCTTTTATTGCCTCTTGTTAATATGATGAAATGCAAATTTTCTATTGTCTATTTTAGAGACAAAATCTTGTTTAGAAGACCTGTAGCTGAGAAGTCTTGCGGATAATTAATAAAGGAACAGATTTGTCTGATGTTCCACTCAAGGACCATGTCCCTGCAAGAGACAGGAGTTTGGAAGGATAAAAATTAGAGGACTTCTAGTTCTCTAAAGTTTCTAAAGAAGTTGTAGATTTGAAAGCAAAGTTTTAACTGCAGTAATACAAACAGCAAAAGGAGCTGAATCAATAGGCAGACTGACATGAGAAGAATTTGTCTTAACTTTCCAAGCTTACCAACTTTGAATTAGTACTTTCACATCTCTGACTTGTAGGCCCTTTGTTGCATCTAGCTCTATGTCTTGTAGTCCTTAACTGCTGCAGGTAGATGATACCCATCAGTTTCATGTAGTCTTGTGGATAAGGATATTCCATTTAAAGTGCCTAATGTTGGACTTGAGCACTTGAAAAACTTTGGCCTGTGGCTCTAGCAGTGTGAAAGCTGCTGTACATAGGCAAGTAATGAGAGCAGTGTTTTTGTGAGTGTTGGCTCAGGACAGCAAAAGCAAGCTCTCCTTTCTCAGCCTGCTGCCTCCTGTTTCACGCTGGGATCAGGTGTTGTGCATATTCCTGCAGGACCTGTGTGCCCCCTGACCTTGCATGTGTTCGGTGGCACGCTGGGTTGCCCCAGTCAATAGCCCTTGCCATTACATGGCCTTGTAATGGGAGGAAGAGCGGTCTCGGGAGATTGTTAATGGTATAAGGTTTTCCATCTCATGGTCTGTCTTTCAAATCCAACACCTGTTTTTGGTGATTGAAAAGTTGTCAACGTTGCGGGAACCTTTTGTACTGCCTGCTCTTGCCCTGCCTGAGCCAACAAAATAGAAACTTGCTTTGTACCGGTTCACTAGAGAACATCAGAGCACACCTCATGCTTTTTTTCCTCTATGAAAAATGCAGCCCAATAATCTCCTTCATACGGTTTTGAAAACGTGGAGCTCTTCCTGTAGTAAAATTCTGTGTATAAGCCACATTGAAAACAGTATATTGCTTTAAAATACAACCCTTCAAATCTCTTAGAAGGTATTCAACACTGTAGCCTTAGTTTATCTCTCATCAGATTATATTAAATTTTCTGGCATCTGTTGCCTAAACATTCAGAGTAATGAATCACTTTCATCTTGTGCTGGGCACACAGCGTGCACATACGTGCTGCTGCTACCTCCTGCATGGTGAATGAGGAATGAGAAAGTCAGTTTAGGATGTAGAGTTTTTCAGAAGTAAGCGTGCATGTCTGTTGAAAATATTCCACTTACGTGGAAGTATTCTTCCCTTCCCCTCTTCCCCCTGTTGAAACAAGATAGCTGATGAAAATCTCGTGTATGCCATAGGAAGTTTCTGGCTAAGTTAATTACTTAAGTCAAAGGTTGATGCATATAAAATTTCTCAAATGTCTAAAATAAGACACTATTTTAACTTTTCCCATCTGAAAGGGACCTTTTGTTCAAGGTTTAAGCTGACTATAATACAGATGTTTTGGAAGTGTATCGTGGGAATGAACCATTTTGACTCACCTTCATACCTGTTTTCCTTTGGTTTTAACATGCTTTCTTTTCCCTGCTAGTTTGCTACAAATGAGAAAATGTCTTTCTCATTTTCCCATTTTTGTGGTAGGGATTCTTTTTAATACTCCTCCTATAAATGATTTAGTAAAGAAAGTCATCTCACTGCAGAGAATTAAAATCTTCCCATAACTTCACTGAATAAAGGTCAGGGTTTGGTGGTGATGTTAATGGAAAAGAGAAATGAATTGTAAAATCCCTTCTAATATTTGTGGCTTGTCTCCAAAACAAAACGTTTAAACTACATGTACTTAACATTTCCAGGTATTTGAAAGCGATTCTTTCCTCCATTTGTCTGCCTTGAGTTCTGTTCTTTTTCTGTTCATTTATCTGCAGTTGAGCATCCACCAAAACAAAGTTTTCATGCCTGGGGTTGAGGGTGGGATGGACTTCCCCTTAACAAAGCTGCAATGGCATGAAACCCCAGGACAAGGGGAATAGCAAAGGAAATGAAGTAACTCTCTGAGACGAAATGGCACACCAAAAATAACGTTTCTCAGTTCAGAGAAAGAAGGCCATGTCAGATTGTCTGTGTGGCACGTGGTTAGAGATGACAGTGCAGAAAATGAGAGCAGGGACTCTGCATCGTACTTCTGTGCCAGTTCTTAAATCCACATAGGAGGCAAACGGTAATGCTGCTGCCGTCCTTCTGCCGAGCCAGTGCATCCCGGCAAGCCTTAAATAGGACATTTCACACTAGGAGCAGAGCTGTGTCAATCACGGCTTGTCGATTGTTAAAATTCCGTGAGCTTTCAGACTCCTGCGATTTGAGTAGTGTGTATCTTGGCAAAAGGACACACATTATCTCAAATGCCATCTGTAATAGCTTACAGACCTTTCTATAATGTGCCCAATTTTTATCTGTCAAAGAAAGTTAAAGGAACAATATTTTTTTTAAGTTAAAACTGGAATAATTTGAATTCTGGTAGGCACAGCAGAGCAATCTTTCAAAGAGCGTTACGTTCAGAGATGTTCAAGGTCTGGTCTGAAGTCAGCAGGAGTTGACGGTAACATTCAGATGTCAGTGAGCTACAGAAGAGGCCCTTGGACAAGGGCAGCAGTTGAGCAAGTGGTTTAAATTTACTTTCCAGCTCCCCCAGATTTGGAAATTTATTTTTTTTTATGAGCCTTCCTGCAGTCTCACCTGTTCATTTGAACATCAGCAGGCTTAATGAAGGAAGTTAGCATTAGAGACTCAGGAAGTTCTGTGTATTTAAAGGTTCCCCAGGTACCTGTGCTTGCTCCTGCATTTTGAGAAGGCAGTGGTGCTGCAGAGCAGCACATGTTCGTGCACCTTTGCTTCATGTGTTCTGTTCTAGCACAGTGCTTTAGCCCAAATCCTAGAAATAATCGACATTTACTGGGTGGTATTCTGATACGGAAGTGTAAGGGCAGCATCTCACTGTGTCGGTCTCTTCCCCCTTTCTTTAACAGTCAGATTCACACTGGCTGGAAAATTTGTGAGTCATCAGAGTCTTAGATTGTAGATTCAAACTTGAATTGTGAACCTTCCAAATAAAAGACCAAATTAATGGGATTTAATAAAGTACAAAATACTTTTCTTTTGACCTAAATAATGTCTTTCATTTGTTTGGAATCAATTTCCCTCTGTAGTTCATTGGGAAAAAGGTGCTTATTTTTAGGTGTGACACCGGTGTTTATTCTGGTTTTGTTGATTGGCCTTGCGGCTGTAAAAAGATTCTTCTGTTGTTGTAGCAAAACTTGTGCAGCCCTTCCTTGCATCAGTAGTCACAAGGACAGAAGTGGAACAAATGCTGTGTTTGACCATAAGTGTAAATCAGAAGCAAATCCTTGAGGACTATATGATTATTCTAGCAGGAATGTAGTGTATGTTAAAGACTGAGCACATGGGACTATCAATATCAATTAAATTGGTAGCTAAAGGTAGAAGTGGATTTTATTTCAATTCCAAGATAACTTAAAATAAAAATATGGATTTTATTCAGTGGCCAAGACCTGCCAGTTGTGTTCAGAACATTTCTTCCTACTTTGCTGAAACCCTTCACCTTAGCTGGTACATGCCAGCTACTGATGTGCTTTATTTTCAGTATAGGTTTATAGTGAATGTTAAAATGTCAGATGAACTGTTTAAGTAGAACATCACGATGACGTAAAATTTAGTCCTTGCTGTCCTGATTATTTCATGATGAATGATGCATTGAGAAAAGTAGGGTAGGAAATAAGTTGAAAAACAGTGATACATTCAGTACTGAGCAATAAAGTACTATTGGCAATTATATTTTAATGTGAAAAATGATTAATTTCTAAGAATAATTTTTTAATGATCTTTAAGAAAAGATACTGGATGATTACAGGCAATTATTTTTATTGAACAGTAACAGCAAAGTATAAAATTACAGAAATACTGATACTGTTCTACCTGTTCACCAGTCTATGCAACTTGTTACGCACCAAGTTCAATATTATGGGGAGGGGGAAAAAACCCAGTAGGGTGAGTTTAAGATATTTTGGGCAATGCATGTTTCATATGAAGAATTTACCTAAGGAAAACATTTATTCAGTTATTAATTTAAACTTAGAATCCAAGCTAGTAATCCAGCAGAACCACAAATACTGGATCTAGAACTAATAGTTTGCATAATTAATATTTTTGATCAACCTTTTTCTTAAAAAATAGTCTAATTTTAAGGAAAAAAAAAAAAGATTACAAAGTCTCATTTCATTGCCAGTTTTCTTCTGCTGTCTCACTCATGGTCTGCTGTTGCTTTAAAACAGAAAATTGTTTTGACAGTGTCAAATACCAGGGTTGGTACTGAAGTTAAATTGGATTTTAATTCTTCACTCTGCTGAAAGTTAGCAGATCTGTTTGTTCACCAGCCGCTTAGCATATGACGTTGAGCAAGACAGCAACAAGGGCTAAATTTTTTGAAAAGTGGTCTCTAATTAGAAGAATTTCTAGTCTCTGCTGTGTGCCTTGGGGGTACTTAAATCAGGATGTTGGAAAAACACATTTGTTGGGTCTTGCTTCTATGAGAAGGAAAGCCAAAATCTCATGAATAAAGAAACCCTCTGACCTTGGCCACTCACTTGAAAAGAAGCACAAATACCTTTTTCAGTAGGTGAACTTCTGTTTATAGGTTACATCCCAGAGTTTCCGTAGAGCTGGCAGAGTGGTGGTAACGTGTTCAGCCCAACTGTGGGGCTGACGGGAAACTCTCTGCTTAGGAACCAAGGCAGAGGACTGTAGTGTGCTCATTTCCAGGTTTTATTAGTGTTTAGCAGCTCCTGTTTTTCTCTCTTTTCCCACCCAACACACCTTACAAGTAGGTGATCCTGCTCCTAGAGCAACTCAGTAGCACACATGAGCTAAAGAGCGAGCTTGATTCCCAGTTTAACCAAAGAGGGAATCAGTAGTAATCACAAACACTATCTGTGGTCTGTTGGCCAAGCAATTTTGAGGAAATACTCATGAATGAGACCTTGTGCTGAACTTGCCAGCGTTCAATTTCTTCACAAGGAAAGCTGGAGCACATCGTAGTTTTGCCTTTTTAAAACACACAATTTTAGTGAAGCGCGCAGGACTTAGCTCTAGGTACCTAGCATATCTGTCTGTCTAGCATATCTGCATAGAAACACTGCTTTCTTTCTTTCATCAAGTTAAAGCTTAAGAAATTTCCTAGAGTTTGAAAGACTGTGGTGGAGTGTGACTTTGTTAATCTTAGGGATACTCTGAGCTACACCAGGCTGTTTCAGAGATTGGGAGTCTAGGAGTAGGCTACTCACTTCTTGCAGCGAAGATGCAGTGCACAGTCCAGTCATCTGTCCTTAATGCAGTTAGCTAATCTGGATTTATTTACATCCTTTGCTGGATCAAGGCCAACATACCCTGCTTTTCGTTAAATAAATTGCCCAAGTTTGTATACTACGGAAATACAATCCCTTAGCAATAAGGACATGTATTTGGTTTTTTAGTCGCTGGCCACTATAAAATCTCCTCCCTGTTGTCTTAAGCACTTGATGTGAAAATATAGGCAAAAAGTACTGAAATAGGTAAGAGGCTTAGTCTGTTCTTAATTTACATTAGCATGCGTCTCAGTTTGTACGCTTTATAAACAAAGAGATTTACCAGCAACTTGTTAGATCCTCTGCAGGCACAAAGCTGGAAGGTAGTTCTATGCAAATTTTTCACGCTTTCTAAAAACTAAAGCATAAAAGTGGCAAATCCTGATGTGGCAAGAGAAACTTCAGCAAAATAAATGTGAGAAAATATCCCAAAACAGTTTTACTTCTTTCATGACTATTTAAAATTTTGAAAAACAAGACTTGCGTGCATTTTCTGCATGTCTCAGCGGTGACCTGCATCTCTTGTATTTAAAGCTTGTAACCAGTGTTCTTGCTGAACAATGAAAAGGGTTATCTTCTATTATTATTTTTTTGTTTGCAGGTTTCTGAAATGCAGCAATTCATTCTAGTTCATAATTGCTCAAATAATCTCACCTCATTGGTTTCCAACAAAGCCACCTAGATTGACACTTCAACAAATTGAAGGTTCAGTGTGGAATAAAAGCTAGTGACAAAACCTGACTGCTTTGTACGGAGGCGTGAGATTAATGGTTAAAATTATTTAGCTGCCATGCTTTGCCTCTGTGAAAACCAGAGCACAGAGTAATACTGATCTTATTTTGAGAGAGCTTATTTTGCACCTTCTCACCCCACTTCTAACTGTTTTGTTCATTCTTTCTTTTTACTTTCTCTGGCCGCAGTTTGCCCCTCTGATGGTTTATTTGGAGATGCTGTCCCTGAAGCACGGGAAGCCCCATCACTAGAAGCGCAGCCGGCCGGGCAGTCCGGGGTGGATGCGGTCTGCTGCCCTCCCAGGTGTGCAGGTTGCAGTAGTGACACGTTTTCAGAAGGATGTCAGGAAAGCGAGACCCTCAGAGCCCACTGATATATGCAGTGCGTTGTCCCGGGAGGAATGGTGAGTATTTATTGTGAATGTATAATTTACTGGTGCAAGGAGACTCTCCTTGCAGGCTGTCACAGAATAAAACCAATTCCCCTTTTGTCTAGGGGTCCTCAACTTACCTGTGATGATGTTTTTAAGGCTTTAATGTAGTGACACTCCAAACTGAAAATGTACATTAATGCAAAAACGGTCAGAGCTACTGGGCATGTATAGAGAGAGACCTGTCCACAAACCTGTTGACATGGATTCTTCGTAATTGCTTTTGTCCTTAAATTCTGAGACTGACTTAGTGACTCTGGGTCCTCTCTCTTGTGTCTTTGGGCTTCCAGCAGCCTGCCTTCCCAGGTGCGTTATCTGCCGATCTCTCAGCTGCCATTATTTCCCATTTCACTGGCTTAAAAATTCTCACACGCACACTGATTCGGGTCGCTATTGTGAACCTGCTGTCTGGTGGGTCTCCTTATTTTTATGCGTGTGGAAGTAGCTATTTCTGAATAACCTTTTGAAAAAGTCTTAGAGAGTTAAATGTGGCTGAAAAATCTATAGCAGACTATTGTAAGGACATAATAGAATACGGCACAAAAGAAAGACCTTCCTGCAGGGCTTTCTAACCTAATTATGTAGCAAATATGTAACTGTATCAGAGACTGTTGTTGAGCTTTTAAAAATTCTATAGAAAAGTTAATATTTTCTGTTCCATTAATAGCAGATCAAGGTTTGTGTGTGGTTGCCAGTTTTATTGGCAGGTTTATTAACTTCCTTTCTACCATAGTTATGGCTTAGAAATAGACCTTATTTTTTTCCTCTTCAGTGTGATTGTTGTTGTTGTGGTGGGTTTTTTTGTTTGGTTTTGGTTTGTTGTTTTTTTTTTTTTTTAAACCAGCTTTACTTATTTACTTACAACTGTAATGTCTCAGAATCCTGATTGGGGCCAGCACCCTGTTGCACTAAGTGCTGTACATTAAAGGAACGATATGTAATGTAGTAAATAAACTTGCTTGAGGCAAACTTTCTTTTTTTTGGGTTCAGTCTGTTGCATATGTATTCCGCAGTCTATCTAGCAAGGAGACATTAGATCTGATTCGTCAAGGTAGTTACAGACAAGCTTAATTCCAAGTCGGTGAAAAATCCCACTGATTTCCTCAGGCTACTCATTTGTTAGAGATAGACAGGTGCTAATATACAATGATAAATTGACTTCATAATGTACAAATCATGCATATGCTGTTTTTGCAGGTGAATTTAAATACTATCATACACTTGTGATAAATAATTTGGAAAAATTCTTACTTAATCCCATGAGTTACCTATCCGTGCCTCTCCAGACACATTAGCAGCAAAATTCCTACTTAACCCAGTGATGCCAGCAGTGTGGTTTGGGATTTTCAGTGTACTGTCAAAGAGGTTTCAAGAATGGGTATACTGTCAGGGTGAAAGCTGACCAGTGATGGGCAAAATAATTACTTAAATGTTAAGGGCGGGGGGGAACCCACAACCTGAAATTAAAGGCTGTTCTAGTGGCTAGTACAGAAATATTTATAGCATTATTTGATACATCTAAAAGCTTAATAATAAAGATGTGCCCAATAGAGCAGTTGTGTTCTGAGGAATTGGTTGTAGTTTCACTTAATATAAGTTTTACCCATTATTGGGAGGTAAAAACAGTTTCAGTGCCCTTAAAATAAGAGAAGAAGAAAACAGGAGCTGTATGTTGGGTTTTCTGGCTTCCAGAGAGCTTGTAGGTAGTTTGCAAGTAAGTGCAAAGTACATTTTGTGGAATGGGAACTGAGGCATTGCAGTGGGCAGGAGATGAAGGATAAATGCCAATAAACAGTTTTCTGCTGCATCCTCCCCTGCGAGGATCTTGGTGATAATCAGCGCTGTAAGAAGCGTATCATCTGCCCGCATTGGAAAGGGGAGTATGTTCAAGGGAATGATAACAAAAATTAGTTTCCGTTACCAAGGGAATGATGACAAAACCCTCTGAGATCATTTCCCTCCTGGTAGCTACTCCAAAAGTCGTAGATTCTAGGTTTGTTACGCAGGCCCACAAGTTGTTGCAAAATTCAGCCTGTTTTACCAGTTCTGCAGATTGGAGAAACATTCCCCTTGCCTCGTTCTTGTGTGTGCATGGAAGCACGTACACATGTGTGTGCTTGCATGTACATTAATGCACACACAGAAAATAGAACTCAGTGGAATTCTACAGCTGCATCTGAAGTTAATTTACATGAAATTAATGCATTTCCCTTCTTTCAAGAATAAGCTTGCAAAACATTAGGTCCACAACAGTAAGGAAGGTCAGTTCTTTGTCTCCTTATTGTGTCTCTCTTTCTAGACCCATAGCGTGTGGATAAAGCAATGTTACATTTGGCTAGAGCCAATTGCCCTTGGTCTGTACTCATGCGGTGGACTGGAAAGGTAGCCAGAGCTGCTTGAAATATCTGGCGGGCTCATCATGGCAGGTACTTACAGACCTTGTTCTCATCTGCTGTGAAGAGCTGAGGCCAGCTTTCTGTAGCTGCCTGATGACCTGAAAGTTATGTAGGAGTTTGGGCAGGCTTTCTTTGTCTGAGTTGGTTTTACCTTGTATTTTTGGATGAAAAGATAAACTATAGAAGATGCAAAGGTTAAAAGGAGAACCTAGCAGCAGCTGGATTTAATCTGTGGTCTGAAAATAAAATACATTTAGATTGAAAAAAAATTGTGCTGAGGTTTTTCAAAATTAAGAGAAATTATTAGTTTAGGCATCCATTTCCATAGCAGTGACATGCCAAGAGCGCAGTGTGCTGGGCATGTGTTCCCTTTCATACCAGCCTGTGTCATGTTAATCCTTTCATCAGTGCAATTACTAGTTGTGGCCAGAATGTGTGATGGTGGTGCAGCATTTTTCTTCCAGCTGTCCTGAAGAGCTGATTAACTCACACACTTGCCACACTTAAAGGAAATGGGGCATGCAGAAATAGTGGAAAGATGCCTTATTAATTGCTGTGACCATGACATAAATACTTCATTGAGAAATAATTACCCTGGTATTTAGAATAAGATATTCAAAATGTCCAGGTAACTCAGAATGTTGGGTTGACTTCTGCATTCACATCAGTAAATAAACTCGTTATGACCATTTGCTAGTCATAGCTCTATTGATCACTGTAAAAGAAAACGAAAACTGATGCTCCCAAATATAAATGCTCAGAGCAGCCACGAGAAAAACCCATCAACAAGCTTTAGGGTAGCTGTTACCAGTGGAATCTCAGAAATGCTTGGAAACTTAAGTCTTACTGAATAGTAGTGACTGATATCTTAGAATTTTCAACATGTATTACTTTATACCTTGTTGCCCTTAGGACCTTGCATAATGGTATGACATTAATTTAAATCTGCTTCTGCAAACTATAGTTGGTTCCCTATGTCACACTGTAACACAAAGTTACTCAGGATAGTAAAGGATCTGCTCTTGTGCAGACTGTATATAAATCTAATTTTCTTTAGCATCCAGTTCTGAAATAAATAAAAATATTTGATACTGTGTTTGTATTTTTCTGTATTACAGTTTACTAATAAAAATTTGGCAAAGGTATGGATATTAAAAATAGTTATCACCCAGGCCAAGCCATATCTCTAAAGCTGCTGCTTATCTTAAATCTGCAATGTCTGCTTTGCCAGACAAGTGCTGTGTGATGTGCTGCGGCTTACTGTGACCATGCAATGCAGAACAGGCGCGCTGGAATGGAGAACCTGGCTCTGTGACCTTCACTCATGAGAAACTCACTATGCTTTTTTTACCTGGTATCTGCACAAGAGCAGCACCAAATATAAAATAAAAGAAATTTTTACTTATGTAGTGTTCTGCCTTCCACAGGAGTGAGTGTCGGGTTTTTTTCCCCTTTCTTTCTTTTTAGCTTCTCCAAGAACCTTTGTTCTCCTCTATAGAAAGAGAAGGGGAGCAGCTTTGTAGCAGGAATAGAGAGAAGAAACTCCTGCCTGAAGATGAGCACAATGGTGGGCAAATCAGAGCAATTTGGCTAGCCAGAGTGCTTGCTTTCTGCTTCTTCACATGTTGAAGCTGGACTGCAGCAGTGTTAGCAGAGTGACAATTTCTGTATGCAAATACTGCTCAAGTTAGTAATGATTTCTGGGATCAGTAACCACTGGAGTTGGTAGTAACTAATTTCCTTCTGAGAAGGATGTATAATCTTATGTTACCAGTATTATGTGATTAGAGCATGGAAATTCATCTTTGACAAGCATGGCAATGCATGTAAATATTGCTTGTATGAGTGTTTGTACATGTATTTGTTTTGCATTATTATTACATAGGCTTTTTTCAACAGCTTTTAGTGAATTACTGAGTTTTGGCAGCAATAATCATATTTACTTGGCATATCTATCTTTAAAAAAAAGTTCTGCTGTGTCCAGAGTTTTTTGAGTCGTCATCTCTCAGTGTTGTTATATTTGTAGCTGCTTTTTATAAACATTGAGGTATGAACTTCATTCTCTCAATGTAGAGAACAGTAGCAAAAGGGTTGGTTTCTTTTTTCTGAACTCGGGATAGAGTAATAGTAGTAAAATGATTTATGTGCCCTTCTCTTAAGCCATTTACAGGTGTTAATCTTTACCATATTGCTTGTTAATCCAGCTGCTGGCAAGCCAAGAGATTGTGTGGCAGGGATGAAGTCAGTCGCTTCCACTTCCTCCCTTGTATTGCCTTGCTTCTGCTAACTCTTCCATTGCCCTCTCTAAAGAAAAGGAGACAATTTCAAAGTGATTGATGATCATCTCCTTTTTTCTTTCATTAACTACTAACTACCCTAGAAAGCAGGCTTGCTGCTCTAACACCTGACAACAGATGGTCAAATGAAATAAAATAGATAAGGAGAGCTGGAGTCCATCAGACCAATTTATACAGTGGTTTGTAGAGAGGAACAAATTGGATGCTTCAAGAAGTAATACTGGGCAATCAGAGAGTGGTGGTTTTAGTTATTTAGTAATTGATAAGCCAATGGCCTTAACTCTTGTTTGAGGATACTGAATTGTTATCAAGGATGTATCTGAAGCTCCTGGACACTGTCATCAAGATTCCCATAAAATACATTCATTAATCTGCAAAACCTAAAGTGTCCTTATATTGATTGCCTGCTCTCTAACATCCAATCAAGAAATTTTCACCAATTCATCTCTTATGTGTGCAGCTTTGTTTATGTACCATCCTCCCAAGAAGGATTTGCATTACACTGGTGAGTGTCTACACCTACTCGTTTGTATGTAAGGTGAGACTTTGAAACAGTGGGGTTCATCAGTCTGGGGGATACTGTCATCTTCCGACAGTAATCTCTTTTGTATAACTAACAAAGAAATATGCTCCTCTCTAGAGAACATCAGTAGCAACATCGGCACCTCCAGCTGTGGTCTGTGAAAGGGGCTAGCTGTCCCCATGCAGTATGGAGGGGACATAGAGGAACCAGTCTCATTACTTGAGTACCTAAAAATGCCTCCCCTAAAGTTCATAATTAGTGAAGTGAGCTTTCATTAGATAAAAATAGGCATGTTGTCCTATTATTCTGGAAACCCCAAAGACAACTTGCGTTTCACAAGGATGTATCAGGAGCAGGCTGAACTCCTCGATTGTTTGTCTTTCCTAAATATGGTTTGAGCTTTTAAAACTCCAGAATCCTTTGAAAGAAAATTTCCAGGCTAAAAACTATTTCAGATCATCTAGAAAGGAAAAACTTGTAAAGCTGTTGTTCCTGTCCAACAAAATCTTATTTATTGTAGGGGAGAGTTTATTGCTGTCAAACTTCAGTGTCTGCTTTCTTTCAGCTGGTTAATTAATCTCCTTCTGCTCCTTCACCTTCATGACGGAAACTTTCCTGGAAATATCTTTCTAGGGAGCCAAATTACAAGGCAAAGTGGACCACTTCTGATGCATTTAAGACACGTTTTCCTTCAGGCTTTCCATGGAGAGTGCTCTAGGGCCCTGTCTGTGCCATCCTGCCATCTGAACCTTGTTAATGATTCCACCAGTCTTTCTGATCAACGAGTGCATTCCTTATGCACCTCGTTATCTCCCTCCTGGATGTAATGGAGATTGGGAAGGGGGAGGGGTGTTAGATAAGCCTTCCCAGAGTGTTACTAGAAAGATGAGAATAAATGTACTCGGAAAATGAGTAGTTTCATTTTCTCACAGTAACTCAAAATTCATACTAAATAAATGGTCTGTGCCTTTAGAATGATTTTAATGATAACACATGGCCTAATCAAGACCATCAATAACTAGGATTTTTTCTAAGATATTTTAAACTGGAGGATTGCTAGGAACAGTCATGGCAGAAGTCATGCTGTGCCTGCCTAGGCTGTGGAAGAGCTTCATGAGCAGCTATTCATCGCTGCCCCGTGCCCAGGGACCGCACTTTTGGGATCAGGAGTCCCGTCTGCCTCTGTCAGGGCACTGGCTAAACTGCAAAGAGCATAAAAGCTTCCCTTCGCTTTTTTTTCTTTCCTTGGTGATGCGGAGCGGTTGAAAGCTGAGTGAATGTCTGAATGTGTCGGAGGGTGCATCCCCACGCCTGGCGAGGCAGCTGGGCACAGAGGGCTGATTCACGGCAGCGCCAGCCCTGGCTCCAGTTTGTTGAAGTCCCTAGTGCTGATACGGAGGGAGGACAGAGTATTTTCTGTGAGGCAGGAGGGGCTGGCTCAGGCTCCTTCCATTCTCCAGCTGCACTAATGCACTGTTAATGCACTAATATAGATAGTCTAGCCCCACGGCAGAAAAATGGGGGAAAAATCCACATTTAAATCACTTACAGGCACATCTTGCAGCTTTTTGCAACTGCCCTGAATCTCTTTTTCCCCCAAACTCTCCTGGCTCTGTCCAAAACGGCATGTCAGCTTTCCAGCCAGGCTTCCTCCTGTCCCATCCCCAGTGTGGGGGGAAGGTGAGCAACAGGGGCTTAAACATGTGGAGTGTCTGTCCACAACTGGAGAGCTGGAAGGAGCTCACATAAATCTTGGGATGTGACGGTAAGAGAAGACTTGAATTAAATGCTGACTCATGTTTCCAGGTGCAATTGTAGTGTCTATAATGAGAAAATTGTCTTTGCAGTGCAGTTTCTTATGCTATCTGGCTGCTTATCCAGATTATTTAGAAAGGAATGTACTTGAACATCTAAATTGCATGTTGTTTGTGCACAGATTGGGGGATTTTTCTGAGTGTGACAAATTACAACCTTGACACTACTCAGTCAATTATTTGGTGGGGTTTTTTTACACAGTAGCGTGGTTGTGCACACAAATTGGGTACACGGCGGTGTACCTAACTCTTAAGTTCAGAACATTATTGAAGTGTTAAATGAGAATCTATTTCCAAGGGCATTCTTTGTAATTGGAAATTGAGCCAGGCTTTGATGCAGGAAAGGACTAGGGCTAGCAGGAGGTCCTTTAACATCATCTGCAGGTTGACTCTCTCTGATGAATGTAATCCTTCTCCTGTTTGAATCTTCCTCTCGATTACCAACTAACTTGGCTTCCACATGGTGAACTGAAGGCATCTGCGATGAAAAGCCACAAGTAGCCATTTGGATACTCCACTTAGGATGATGCTGTGCAGCTTCAGCACAGATTGATTTTTTTTTTCCCCTGTAGCTGTTTTGCTACAGGGAATAGAGATGCTTTCTGGTGACGGTTTCCTGATGGGAAGCTCTTGGATTGCAACTGAATTACAAAGGGGAGTTGGTGGGAGTGCTGCAGTGAGCTCCAGCCACTGGGGGCCGGGTAGTGATCTTTGAAAATGAGTAAGGTCTGTGGGGCTGACGGTCCACCCAGCATGGGCCTGGTACAGGGTCCATCCCTGCTCTCACCTCTTCTCCCAAATCCAGCCACTGACAAATTGAAAATGTTGTGGATTATTTCTTGCTCCCCAGTGTTCGTCATATTGCAGGAACATGTGGAAAAATTCATCAAAGGGTGTTTGTATTCCTCTGCTGCCTTGTCCTTGGCTTAAATCTGTGTCTTAGCGCTGCAGGTGTCTCTTGCAGCAAGTCAGCATGTAGATGACTTGGTTTTCTTATCATTACTCAGTGATGGGGAACTGCAGAAAGTGTTAAGATAAAGGTCATTTATCACCTGTTGAAGGGAAGTTCAAGTCACTTAATGCTTTGGTATTCTTTTCTGATGCAATTCAGATTTTTTCTTTTAAGTCTGAAGAAATTGTTGACTTCAAATACCTTCCAGTTTGGAGACTTCCTTTTGCCTGGTTTTGGAAAGTTGTGGTAACTTGGTTCCTACTGATGTGACTGGATTCTCTTGGCTTCATGGGTCTAATAGGCGCTAAGGTACTTGACAGATTTCTCTTCTCCCACTTAGGAGAATTGAAATCCCATAAAGAAATCAATCTCATTCAGGCCTTCTCTTCAGGGAACTGTTTATTAATTCAAGCACACCAGTTCAGGCTAAATCCTCAAGTAAAACAAAGCAAAGCTCTTGCCTTGCCCAGCCAAAGCCACAAGCACCTTTTTCTTTGCCTCTGTCTGTCCCAGGCGGAGGAGCCACTACTCCCCTTTGCTTGGTCTTCCCCAGTTTGGCTCAGCTCTCATTTCAGAAAATGCCTGATTCTTTATTTAAGAATGCAGTATTTTAACAAGGCTACTTGGGCATATGTTTCAGACATATACACGTAAACCAAAGCTTGTTGCACTCACACTGGCTTTGCCAGTGGAAACTTTGATCCTTTCTTTTAGACTATCTTGCGGTAGCTGTAGTGATTTTCTTTACTTTCAAATCACAGACTCTCATCCTCACCATTTAGATATGGTGTTTACTGTGTTTCTGGAAAAGTTATGAGATAGTGTAAGATAAAATGTCCACTGACAGGGAATTATTTGGATGGCTTTCACATTTAGGAGGGGGAAAGAACACCTGCTAATCTGCTGTCTTAAAAAGAAATGGGAAGATGATAAAATAATTATTATTTTGAAAGTTTGTTATTTTTGTAAATTTGTCCTGCAAAGCCTTGCCTTCGATTTTATAACGGAGCAGAAACCATTCACACTGACTTTCCATAATGCAAGTGCAAACTGGATTTATCACTCAAAATTGTACTGATAGTGGAAGTAAAATATAAATTCATACTTCTGTGTGTAGACATATACGTGATCATAATATCATCGTAGATGAGGTTTTCTTGAACTCTGGTGGCCATTATTGTCAGGGCTTTTTGACAAATGTAATTTTAAAAGTATTTCTAGAAGTTTTGTTCTTGTATTTTTGTTTCTGTTTTGTTTTGACAGTTGATAAACATCACAGAAGAAGATCCAGTAAAAAGACAGATGCTTACTTAGTGGGTACACAGTTTGAATGACAAACCAAGATCAACAGATCATTATTTTTCACAGCAAGCAGAGTAGAGCTGAGAGAAATGGCTTATTTTAGTGCCAACCTGTGCTGATAGTAGCTCTTGCATTCCAGAATGCTGCACAACAGGAGAAGCTCTCTCTTGCACTTTTTTGAGGTTTTGCTCTGTTTGACTGCAATTACATTTTTTATGTTCAGGCCACTACCAGTTTGCTCAGAGTACTGCCATTATAAAAAGGAGGCCGATAACCTCATCTGCTCTAATTCAAATCAGAAATAATCAGTTGTTGCATGTTGTCAAATATTTATTTTAGTTTTCTGCATTTCTACCAACTTTTGGGCTTTATTCCCAGCTTCACTGAGTTGATGCTTAGAGCAGGTCAGTTAAGCATAGGCACCATGGTCTTTTCAGTCTCTTTTTGACAACCTTTATTGTTGAACTAGCTTAACTCTAGAGTAAATCTTGATGCAAGTCAAACTACTCTGCTGCAGTTGCACATCATCTGATGTCTTCAGAAATCCCCCTATGTCCTCAGCTTCTTAAGGAAAAAAGTAGCTGATTCAGGACAAACTCAGTGCTTGTGGAGAGCAGCTTTGGGGACTTTTCGCAACATTCCAGTGGTTCAAGGGTATATCAGGTGTTTTCTATTTACCGCCTTGTTATATATATGGATACAATGGTAGTGTAGTTCAAAATTCTTTGTGATTATTAAATGGATTAAATTAGTAGCATGTGGAAATGCCAGATGATATTTATTTTACATTTCAGTGTTCGACTTCTGAGGTTTGAGTGGTAATTAGCTAGAGGGAAGTACTTGTTTCTATTTCACATTAATCATATGTTCATCATCATAAAGTATGTTCATATGAGTGTTTTTCACATCTCTTAGTCTGATTTTCTCTTCACTTTCACTGAGTTGTACAGCTGATGAAATGCATGCACTGTCTCAATTTTAAAACCAGTTTTTGACTTAATTCTTCCAGATAGGAGCTGAAGAGTTTGTTCCAACTGCTGCTACTGAGCAGCTGGTAGGGTGAAAGCACAGTCACAACCTTCCGGTAACTCATGGCTCAAAGAGTTTGGTTCTGCCTGTAAATATTTGTACTTCAGGAACTACTTTATTGCTCTCTTGGATAGCAAATGGCTTGCCTGTAAATTTTTTTACCCAGTAAGGGCTGTTTTACCTGACCGCACTTGTGTTCTGCTCATAAATACTCCAGCCAGTTGGGATTGCTTGAGTTTGGGACATTCTAATAAAACGAGACTGTACTGTGGGACTTCATAAACTCAGCACGTTCTTCTGGAACTGCTGCACTTCTACACAGCTGCTGTTGATTTGCCCAACACCTTTTCTGTCCTTGTCCTTGGAAGTTTTCTCTGTAAATGGCGTGACCATGTAACAAAATGTTAGTATCGTCCATGTTGCTGGAGCCAACCTGGACTGTACAGACCATTGGGAATGCACCACCATGCATTCTCAAATCCTATGAACAGAGCAGTTGTACTGCCTAGACAGTAATTGCTGAAGTCGTTTACTTATGGTAAGCAAAAGGATTGAGACTGATGTGTTATTTAAGAGAAAATGCACAGAGGCCTGGTTTTCAAATATAAACGATAACTTGTATTGGCAGGTGAGGGATTTGGGCCCGCAGATTGCCATGTTGGTCTATCAGATGATAATTTGATCAGTTAAATGGCAAGACAAACCTGAATGTTAGAGTGTGAAGACTCTGTCTCTGGCAAACAGTGCTCCTGACACCTGCAGAATAAGGCATCTCTCACCTAAGTGGCTGTGGGCTGGTGGAGGCTGCATCCATGTGAATCCAATTGGTGCTACAAAAGGTCACAATTCTTCCTCAATCTCTTATTGCTTTTATTCTTTGTAAGTAAATGACATTTAATTTAAACATCCTTAATATTTGGAATTAACCAGTAATTGCATGAGCTAGTTAGGTGTGAATGTTTAGCATCAATCCCTCCTAAAGTGAATGAGCAGTCACTCACCCTTTGTCTTCTGACCTTATGCCATCGGTCCTAGAAGATAATTTATTCACATAAATGGCTTTGAGGCAGAAAAATGCATTTGGTGTGG
Organism: Haliaeetus leucocephalus; assembly: GCF_000737465.1. NCBI lineage: Eukaryota > Metazoa > Chordata > Aves > Accipitriformes > Accipitridae > Haliaeetus > Haliaeetus leucocephalus. The sequence goes on from NW_010972438.1 coordinate 2,492,460, forward strand.
TCTTGATACTGTAAGTGGCCAGGAGCATGCAAGAGGATGGCCGACCAAGATGATCTCCAATCACTGACTGCTGTTGAATCACTGCAGTCATTTTCAGAAAGATCAGTTAAAACCCAGGAAAATGAATGAAAAAATTAATTTCTTATTGTAGTTTAGATGACATTGTTGAAGATGTTTTGAAGAAGACGTAAATCTGGTACTGTTACTTAAATCTTTGAACTGGCTGGTTGGGTTACATCAATATAAATCAATGGCCAGCTGGATAAATCATAAACATCAGAAGCCTCAGAACTGGGAGGTGAAACTTCTGAGCAGCTCATGAACTGGGTGTGCTTACATCAGATCATCTCCAAAGTTAGTGACATGAGGTTACAGGCCAGCATGCTGTGCTGTGACTAGAGCAGATGCATTGTTCTCTTTCAGTATAAAAAAAGTGACCCCCTGCTGTTGCCCTTCCTCCTTCGCTGAGATCAGCCGTCCCTAGGTTGAGCACTGAGCCTCCTCACTTTGCTTCTAAATCTGCTATTTTTCTCTGTGGTAGCGTCTCTGAGCAAAACTGCATTTGCTGAAGGTATGGAATAAACCAGTGTGTTCTCAGTGTCTTAGATACCATGATTTCAGGCAATTACAGGAGAAGGGTGTAAGGAAGGCTATTTTCCTGGTACATGTTAGAGGAGAGTAATTCTCGTCTGGTTGGACCTGTTTGTGAACCTCCAGAGGGAATTTTCATGATAGATTGACAACCTGTGAAACCATGACGCTAGTATCAAATCATCCTTGTGACCTTCGTACATCTTTCCCACTACCTGCTGCTTGGCTTTCAGCATGGATATAGCAAGCAGTGTTTCTGTAGGTTGCTAGGGTTGGAAATGACTTTCTACAAGTAATCACAGTTCAAAAATTGCGTGATGTTTTGAGAGAGCACAGAATTTTTTTTAATAATGAATATTTGTAGGACAATACAGTATTTCAAAAGAGAAGTTTTGTCACACCTGGAATACTATAAAGATGATGAAGAAAACGAGTCCTGGCTTTTGGAAGAAATTTTTTTTTATTAAATATTGTAGGTTTCAAGATCAGAGGGGAGTCCTACTGCAAAAATGAAGAGATGACTTCAAAATGGTGTAGTAGGAAGATATTTTCTAGTCTTTTGATTATGGTGCTGATCTGAATAGAAACAGCCAAATCTATTTTGACGTGATGATTGGAAACAAAGCTAACACAGTTTCCAGAAACGTCAATCATACTCTATGAAAATTTATTTCCCTCTGTCATAAAATTGTACCACCTACTGAAATTAAAACCTTTTTTTTCCTTTGGTTTGCTGGTATGTCAGATAGAAGCACCGGTTTAGCTAAATTTCAAGCAATCTTTTTCTCTTTCAGTATGCAGTTTGAATTTCTGTAGTATTAAGATGCAGTGACAGTTTCACAGTAAATCCTCATTATAAATATGCATGCTAAAGAGTCTCAGCATGCACAGCTAGAGTCATTACTCGCGTAGCATATTTGTTTTCTATTTTTTTAAGCTACTCTGATTCAAATGTAACTCTGTTCTTCTTGCTGTTTAACTTGATTTCAAACAGTTTGAACAATATAGCCGAAGGCGCCTGTTGTAATGCAGAGTTGAAACCATGTCTGGAATTTGTTAGAAGAAAACCCAGCTTTAAAGGACAGGTGCCTGTCCTTTAAAGGCAAAAAGTACAGTACTTCTAAAAAGTTTGCTGTAATCTCAGGGTAAGTAAAAGATGAGTAATTTTGAAGCAAGCTAGCAGGCCTGGTGAAGGGTTCACCTCTGGCAAGATGATGTGCTGTTGGTGCTCCTCAGCCTTCAAACTCCTGTGACACTTCTGGGCCACTGTAAGTGACGCTGATGTGGGAAACACGGATAGAGGTGTATTTACATGTAGCCAGAGTCCGGTCAAAACCGTGGATCAAAAATAATTGGGTCTTGAGATGGGCTTCTGTTGAGGAGACGCAATTCTGGTGAAAAGACACAAAATAAAGAGGGTTGGATCTGGTACTGGGCACCAAAGAGAGGGTCATGCTGAGAAGTGAGGTTTGTGGGAAAACAACACTGATGGCAGGAGAAGGGCAGACTTGAATTCTGTCTGCCATAGTATTGCTGAGGAGGTGAGGATGATCTTTAAAGGGTTTCCCAAGATTAGCAGCTAAGAAAAGAGTTTTTATAAGAAATGGCACCTCCCGCCGTTCCTTACGGATGATGGAAAAAGTTCTTCATGTGTGAATAGCACCATGTACAAATCCATGATAAGAAATGTTCTGGTTTTGCTCCCACCAAGCTGTACACCACCTACTTCAATATTTTGCTTTACTAGATTCATGCTGGTGATGGACACTGTAAAATGCATTTTCCTCATTCCCCAGCAAGAGATTTCTTTTGTTCAGTAGCTTGTGTTTTTCTTTCACTTTTATTGAAGCTTTTCTTTAAGTGTTTTGAATTTATTTGTTCCTTAGCGTGGTCTCTTCCCAGGACAAGACATAGGACTGGTAGGGACCAGCCAGATTACTCAATCCATTTTCCTATAACCAGTGAGGGAAGAGAGAAATGAAAAGAAATCATTCTCCAAGTTTTCCCCACCTTGTGCTGTGAGGGGAGATCTGGTTTTGTGTGCAGGACGGTGGTCATCAATATTTTCGGTACTGAGGACTTGAGTAACAATAATAGAAAGCACTGTTTTTCTGCTGATTAATTTCCTCATACAGTGCTTATTTAAAAAAAAAAAAAAAGTTCTTTTTCCAGACAGAATCGAACTATAAACACAGTAGCTGTACTTCTGCACAGGTCAGGTGGATGTCAGATAAGATGGCAATGAAATAACAAAGTGCTTTCAAAGAAATGAGTGCAGCTCCCAGTGAGACACAGCACAGCGAGGAGGAGAAATTGGTTGGGGAGCATCTAGAAAAATCTGAACATACAAAGAATTGAATGCAGTAATGATCCTAAAGAATTGCTTATCAGCTTGGTGAGTTCTGGTGTTTTGTTCAGACAAGTTGTAAATTGGAGATGGAAATTGGGACATTAGGGAAAAGTAAATTGGCAATTCCTGTGACTATCAGAATAACAATGGGACAGATGCCCAAATCTGTCTCTGAAGTACTTGGAAGAAACTCTCTCCAGGTCCTGTCTTAGCTCATAAAAAGGCTCGGAGGGGTTCTCTGCTTGGTGTTGGGCAAGGGAAATGCAGTTGGGATTTTTAAAGGCACGTGTGGAAGAATCCCACTTTATAATTTCTGATGGCCCTTTATGGCTTTGAAATTTTTTGTCCCAAATCAATAATTGCAAGAAAATAAGTCTGATGGCATGAGCCAGATCCTAAATGGCTCCAAGTCAGCACGGTTCTGTTGAATTCAAGGACTGCCACAGCTTTTCTGCCATTCTTGGGTGTAGAGGAACATTGACAAGTTGCCTTAGTCCTCCACAGTATTTCAAGGGTTAATTCTTTTTCAAGTACTGTAGTGTTTAATGTTTGCTGACATTTAACTGAAACAAAGCCTATGAAATGAAAAACAAGGTAACAGGAGACTTCCTAATTTAGAATGTGTCTAGGTTGGGGAGAACTTAATTTCTATATTGGAAATTGCAACTTTGACCCTAGAGCTGAGTTAAGCTTTGCTTCTTATTTATATTGGAATGAATCAGTTTCTAATTCTGTGGATTTTAAGTCCAATTAATTTCCGGTGAAGGGGTTTTTTTGTTTTGTTTTGGGGGAGGTGTTTGGTTTTGTTTTGTTCTTTTAAAAGAATAAGGAATTATGGGGGAATATTCCACTATAATTTTTTCATGACTTGTTCTGCTTCCCTAATGTTACTTTAAATACAGTTGCTGTGCATTTGTAAATAAACACATTTTCTCCTGCAAGATGTTCCCATTACTGCTCATATGTCTCAATATAAATTTTGATGCATGCTGCACTCAAGTTGTAAAGCATCACAAATATTTCTTTCTCCCAACAATTACCAAAGGTTACTCAAAGAGCAAAGGCAGTATTTAATTTAATGTTTGAGAACCATTCAGGAGAAAGTGCACTTGTTGCTTTTAAAATTGTTCGATGCTGCCTTTGCCTCCAGCCGAAGAAAAAAGGATTTTGTTTTCCTCACAGAAGGGCACTCTCGTCAGCTGTTACCACTTTATTGTTGACATTGTACCTTTGTATTACTCTGAGTTCAAGGATCATAAACTTCATCAGTCTGATTACTCACCAATTAATCTCAAATGGATTTCACTGTCTAATCTCGTTACTTGTATTTGTCGTACGCTGCTGTATACCTCTTGTAAGACTTCCAGCAACCTTGGTACTGGCGATGTAAGCCCTTGATTTGGAGGGAGCTATGCGTGGCATTTTTAAATGTCAAAAATGACACACAGTTGTTTCAGCCTGGACTGTCTCTGTGGGTGTCCCAGTTACAGACTAGTCCTAGTCTAGGTGGTGGCTCGTCTGAGTTGCTGCTTGTTGCTTATACATGCTATGGGGCAATAACATTCTGTGCTATCAGTCACTAACTTCTGTTGGTACCAAAAAAAAGGAAGCAGGGCGGGTGGGAAAGCAACCTTGTACTCTAATTAATAAGCTCATGAAATTCTGAAGCATGCCATATTGCCTCAGTGGAAGATCCAGGTAACAGCTGTAGGATTGGAAATATTTATTATTGTAAAGGATGAGAATATTTTAAATACAACTTCAGAACTAATAGGTGAACAACTAGTATTAGAGTTCAGCAGAAACTGGCCTCATTTACAGGGTTCTCTGGGTACTTAATGCAAACTGCTCTGAGCAGTTCACTACAATTGGAAATCAAGGAGAATTATCCTTTCTGCTTTCTTTAATGAAAAATACATTAACTTGTGTTTCTATCTTCATTTAAGTTCTGCTTGCTAGAGCAGATCTGTAGCTAAGCCATTGGTCAATTTTTCTTCAATTAATATCCTTAATTACATTGTAATTTCATCCTTGACAGTCAGAAGCCTGTCATTAGAGTTGAATTCTCTTTTAACAACCAGTATGTTGGGATTTTTTTTTTCTTCACATGCCACAAGATATTTATGAGGCGGGGGAGGGGGAACCCCAAAACCACCTTTAGAAATTTTAATGACTTTTCTGTACAGGTATTTAAGCATTGTGTGGTGGCCGCACGGGCTGCCGTGCCCGCGCAGTGCTGCAGTTGGCGAGTCAGGTATGAATGAGTCCCTCTTGTTCGATACTTTGCTAAGTCCAGCTGCTTGTTGCAGTTATCTGAGGGTAGATGGGAATACTATACAATCATTATTTTCCTTGGAACAAAACTCCTTTGACTGTGTTAAATCAAAGCTTTCTGTAGCGGGTTGCCTGCCAGTCTTGTACGCCAGCAAATATTTTGGATCATGTTATTCCATCGTTGAGTTTGGGTTCGGCACCCTGCTGCATTTGAACTGTGTGCTCCTCCCTGTCCCCTCGACCTCTCCACGCTGATAACCACGGAATTCCCAGCGTCAACTGGCCCTTTCTGCCAGGTTGTCCAAGAGATGAACAGAGCCAAGTTAAACTCAGTGGTCAGAAGTGGGCTGTTCATCTTTGGATCTGAGGAACGCTGGTTGTGCTCCGCGTGGGTCCGTGTTTCCAGCCACACCAGCGCACCGACCGGTGAAGGGTCCGGGGGCTGAGAGCCTTGAGCTTTCCCCAGACTACTTCCCACTTGTGGCTTGGGTCTGATCCTGAGCCTGGCTGGCTGCAGTGGTAAACGTCCTCTGGGAAGGCTCGTGAGTGGCGAGATCTCAGCTTTTTGAATAATTTAAAAGGCAGCTCATCTATTTGTTTAGAGCCCCCTCATACTAGGTTCAGACTTGCTTGTCTCCGTGCTACAGTAGCGTTTGGGCGGCTTAATGAATTATTCATGTCACTTCGTGTAGGGTCTTGATTTTCTTTTGAAGGTTATCAATACAAATAGCGCTGCCAATTGATACTGCTTGGCTTAGGAGCTGTGATGAGGCAAGAAGTTACAAAATTACATTTTCACACACTATTGTCATAAAAATATATTCAGAATTAGGTTAAAAAAGAGAAAGGTGAGATTGCGATATACTGCATAGCAACACATGGTTTCAGAAAGAATTCCTGGAATTACATTATGCAAGTGCGTCACTGCTGTGAGCAGCTATGTTTCAGCAATACATTTGTTCTTGTTGCTGAAGCCATCATGCCCTTAGTAAAAAACAAATAGAGCAAAAAATGCCGTATGAGTTTCCCCCCCAAATACCTCATGCTATGTAACCGTTTGGAATTTTATTTGATATTCAGTGGAAGGGGTTTAAGGACACTGCTCGGTTTAGCTGGCAGGAGGTGTTTAAGCTCGGTAGCCGGGTCTTAAGTCCTGACAGTGGAGGCAACGTGTTGACCATCAGTCGTTCAGCTGCGCGTGAAGGAGGACTTCCACTGGAGACAGCCGGGTGAGAAATGTGCTTCTAGAGACAGGGAGCCTTGTGAGAAACCAGCCTGCTTAGTATGTCTGCTCCTGCATGTCAGACTAATAGAATAAGAAAAGGTGGCAGAAAAATAATTGCATTCTCTTTACTGATGAAAGAGCATTTCAAGTCACCGGTAGTTTTACTGGCTTAATTACTTTGCAATGGCAACATTCAGTGCCTTTGATTCGAGTTTTGTAATAGCAGTTACATGGACTTACTAGTTCCTGGGTGAACCAGGCAATTTTTTATGCAATTACATTTGGAATGTATGTAAGCGCATAAGGAAAAGTACAGCGAAAACAGGGAGGTGAAGTAATTAGTGAGCGGAATGGGTGTGCTGGGGGGAGGTCCCACAGCAGGCTAGAGCTGGGCGATCAGTTCCTGCTTGTTCCTCTCGTGGTTTCAGTCCCATGGTGGCTTCAGCACCGTGAGGTCTTCTGAAAGTATATCTGTTTAGCATTAAATTTTACGTAGAAATAAAATCCCACCTGGATGAATGGAAGAAAATGGAAAAAAAAAAATTAGCAACATTTTAAAACTTTGTTATTTCAGCCCCCTTCTATATAGTTTGTAAAATGTGGTCATGAAGCTCCTGTTCTTGCTTCTTTGCTGAATTCTCTGAATTCAAAGCTGAAAACCAAGGTGTATGTTCAGCTTAACAAATCATTTTGCCTTTGCTAATTTTATAGCTGTCTGTAGAAAAATTAATTTAAAATGAAGACCAACAATGTAAAAAGGCTGTATAGCCTTAGTGGTCAGAAGTTTGTGGTGGTGGGCTCAGGGGTGCTGCCTCTGCTTGTCCTTCGGACATTGTCTCTGCCGCTGGAGAAGAGCGTCCGGAGAAGGAGGTCTTCTCTCCTCGTGGTGCTGCAGGTGGTGGCAGTGGAGAAACCTGCTCCCAGGATGGGGAGGGTGGTTGCCCTCCAGCCCTCCCGCGCCGGGGCGGCTTTGTGTTCGTCCACCTGCGTGAATCCCACCCCAGCGCAGTTCACGACAGCCGTATCGCGTGGCCTGTCCCACGTACCGCACCGTTCGGGAGAGACACAGCTCCCCTCTGGAGAAATTTCACTTCTCTGACAGCTTACCGCTGTGGAAGGAGCATCTGCCAGGCTCCGTGTTAATGTGGTTTAACAACGTTCTTTGAGTTTGGCTCAATCCTACTTGTAATACGAAAGGCATTTCACACATTTGAAGCCATATAAATCTCTGTGTGTACATAACACAACTGAAGCTATCAGGTAGGTGATAACGTATGCTCTGCCTTCAGAACTGCAGAGCATTAGCTGACATCTTTTTAACTTGATAGTAAAGTGAATTTGGATTAACCACTAATTCTGAAGTGACTGAAATATTCTCTTTCTGGTGACAGCACTTGTACTCTTCTTGGAGTAAAACATTTACTCCAAGCAATAAGATGCCATGACAGACAGCACAAGAAGGAAGGTGCAAGAATCTGAGCAATAATGCTGCAGTAAAGCTGTCTTCATGGCTGGTTTTTATTGTTGTAGCTATTATGGCATATTACTAGCCAGGTACATTATCTAAGTTGCATTAATTATATATGTATATATGACTGTTTATAGGTTAGTACAGTATGTGTTCTGTGTAAATGTTTTTCTGTGTTCTGCTATTTGCAAACATGAACAATTTTTAGATCGAGCAGGGAATAAAATGTATAACCCAGGGAGAAGGACACGCAATGCAATGCAAATATTGGGGCCAGCAAATTTATAATAAGGATCTGTAGGGTAGACAAAGATTGATGAATGAATTAAGCATCTCACACTTTTGCATGCAAAGTGAACAGAATGTCCTAAGAGTCTCTTTCAAAGGTGATAAAAGCATTGTGTTTTATGGAGGAAGGTTAGTGTTTTCACGTTGCTGGATTTATCCTCGAGTGGTTTGCACTGTTTAGAGGGGTAAGAGCCATGCTGCATTGTATGTAAGTACATGACATCAGAATTAATAATCATGTTACACTTAAATGTTTGGGAAAAAAGGCGAAATTCAAAATTCCCCTAGATTAGTACTTGTTTGTTGAGTCAGGCTGTACATTTTTCCCTGATCATTCCAAAGGCTTTGGTCAGTACAAAAGTAATCAATGTTTTCCAGTAACGTATTGGTAAGGGCAAAGTAGTCATAAGTAGTTGTTGGAACAGGAATTATATTGACACTAGACACTTAAAATTCTAATGCATCTTTTCTGACAATATAAAAAGACCACTGCTTTTCAGATGAGGTACTCATTGACCCAAAATCCCAGTGTACTCGTTGACCCAAAATCTCAGTGGAGTGTAGAATTCTGATTTTAAACTTAAATTATTGGGTTTTCTTCCCCTTTCAGAGCTGCAAGACAGCATGGTGCAGAGCAACTAGACGTGTTCCACAACTAGAGCCAAGGGTAAGTCTTGTCTGTCTGCAAAGAATTGAAATGGTTTGCCTTGTCGTGATGCACCAAGACCCGCTGTGTCCCGTAATCATTGCTGAGAGCACGTAGTGGTGCTGACAGCTGAGGGTGCCGAGGTGGCGTTTCTTGGTGCTCTGTCCTGCACACCAGCGAAACCAGCTGGGATGATCTGTGCCAGGGTAAAAGCCTGATACTTTTTTATTATTATAAGATTACAGATTGTGTAGTGAGTCTTACTAGGCTATACCTTTCTGTCTTCTCTGGCTTGTGATTACATACTCACTCTGAAACTGCTTTCCCATAAAGTGGGAAGGCTTGTATTCAGCTGCGTTTTGTTAAATTGTATATAGAACCCAGATGCAACCATGGTCTGTGCATTTTCAGTTGTTTCTTTTTTCTTTCTGCGAGTCTTGAGGCCTGTTTGAGAGATCTGTGGTGTGGGGTGATATCATGCCAATAATGAAATGGTGGGTTCAAAATGAAAGGCAGTCATTCCAAAACATTTTTATTTTTAGATCCTCCTTTTCTTAGTCTTGGATGCTGTTTCCCTCTGCTCTCCTTCAGCGTGATTGCTTGCCAAGCCGTGTGAGGCAACTTAAAACTGACATCCAACCACAGCTTGAAATGTGCCTTGAAATCTGTTTTAATTAGATATGAGCCATAATAATTTAATTACAGTTCCACCCACTAAATTGTCTGTTTTGAATTGTAGCAGCCACATTGTGTACAGAAACAAAAATGTTTGGAGTAGATACCTCACTGATTTCTATCAAGGGCATTCAAGCTTGGAATAAAGTACCAGAGTACTGTGACTGTTTAACCTCTAGCTTGCTAATTACCCACATTACTTGTGAAATCTGCCAGATTTATCTAGATGTAAGTCAGCTCTGGCTTCACTGCTTGCTGCTGGGGGATGAGATGCCTGGTGCATCTTGCACTGACTGAGGAAGCACCCGAGTGCGGATCACGCGTGTACTGCTGGTGAGGAGCATGCGGCCAGCGATGGATGGCTGGAGTTTGAGAAATGTCTCATTGCTTTGTGGACAGACCTTTCAAATAATTCTTTCCCATAAATTTGAATTAAATACGTATCACACATTTAAGATGGAATTCCATCCTTCAGTGCAGACGCGTAGAGGCTGTTGTGCAAGAGGAGTCACTGCTGGGGTGTCCAGGTTGCTGTTCAGTCCTCTGGTAAGGACTGTGAGTTATTGCTGTTTAAATTTGCAATTGACAGAAAGACTGATAGAGTAATTATTACATCTCGCCCACATTTAATGTGTAGAGTAGGCTAAATCATATGGTAACCTGGGATCATTCAGTGATGTGATACAGCAGGAGGGAGATCAAGGAGTGAAGACCGTAACTGAAGAGGAGGGACTGTATCGGAAGAACCAGCAGCTGCAGAGGTAGGAGGAGACAAGTTGGTTAATGGAAACTTCTCGTGCGATTCTGTTGCAAAACACCACTTGCAACCCTCTGATTGATTGAATCAATCAGTCAATCATTCTGTCTGTCTGTCATGGATACAAACAGTGGTGGCTAGGGTTAGTGTGAGAGCGGTGGAATTGCCTTGGGGGAAAATACTTGCAAATATGCCAAAGCAACAGCACGAATGTACCGAAAATATGCGGTTCTGGTCAAACAGGAAATAATTCATTTCATTCATTCTGAATTATCTGAAATAAGTCTTTAAGTATATTCTTGAAGGGCTTTTTATGTTTTAATGAGAATGTCTGAAGAAATACTGCTGTAGAAAATACTGTGGTTGATAGCACAAATTTTCTTTAGTTATTGTGGCTCCTACCCATCTTCTCATCAGTGTTATGGTGTAATGTTTCCTTTCACTTTGCTAACATACAGATTAAAGGTAGTCTTTAGATCTGGAACATTTTATATCTTCATATTCACAGTTGAATAATTTTCAGTTTGGGGATTTCTACTTATGTCTAAATCCTTGAGATGTTTGATGGATATTTTTTCCAAAATCGTTGGACACTTATCCTGATGAAATCCTGTTAACGGAATTTCTTAGTGGTTAGCAGTTAAAGATGGAAAGCTGTAAAATCTAAATTAATTCTGCTCTTGTTGTCAGTGGTATAAATTCACATTTAAATCAGCAAAACGACATTATGAAACCTGAGGGATGGGAGTGTACCTCCATGTGGGCAGGTTCTAGAAGGCAGCTGGTGTGTTGTGACGTAAGCCAGGGTATGAATGAAAACAGTCGTATGTTCAGAAAACTTAAAAGCAAAACACTGTTGAAATGAAACTTCTCCACAAAAGAGGGGCTGTGGGACTTGGAGAAAGAGAGCCCATCGATGGGAAATCAGGGAGGCTCATGTTGCTGCAGTTGGGATGGCCCTTGGCTCTGTGATAACAGCTGATACCAGTTCTGGATCATTTACCCTCCTGTGGAAGATTTCTCATGCACTTGGGGATAAAAGGCTGTATTCTTCTGTCTTTGGCTTTGTCGGAGACAGCTCCAAAACAAGATGTTTTCCATTGTTTCAAATGGTAGTTAACGAAGAAATAATTTGGCATTTTTATTCATTATTTTTATGAACAATTCTTATTAAAAGCTCATTGCAAGTCAGCAGGCACCATTGTGATCGAAGGCCTAATGTTTTAAGAATTAATGTGGCCATCACCTGTTGCAGGATTGGACCAAACTGCTCATACTGGCTGCCTCTGAAGATGGCTGAGGGATAATACTTGTCAGGTGCTTCTCTGTTTCCTTGGCTACAAGATAATTTAAATGCCGTCTATTTTATTGGCATTAATGAAAATCTTTTGGGATACACATCTTTGCATGATATGCAGTGATTTCATTTGAATCATAGGTTGCGTTAAAACATTAGCCGTAGGGCTGTAGTATTTTGGGTATCAATCTAATCACTGCTCCAAAAGGGTGAGAATGGTTTAGGAAGACAGAAATATTAACGATGTGTATTTCTCTCTATTAAATATCCTCAAATGGCATATTTTATTGTTTGAGTCTTTCCTTCCATGACACTAATATGGCACCAAGAAATTTTTTTCCCCGAAAACTCAAGTATCTGTTTCTTAGCAAACACCGATAATTAGGTCAGAATTTTATAAAAAGCTTTCTATTTGCATAGAATAGCATTAATTTTGCATTCATGTATCAAATGAAACACAGAGAAGGAACAAATAATTTATTCATGCAAAACCAACCCGCATGAATCATTTATTTACCTCTTCTGGTAATTTCACAAGCTCACTTTTTATGCATCAAGCTGCAAATTAATCAAAATTTTCTAGGAGTTGATTTTGTCCAGAAAAAAAGTAATAATGACATAAATAGCTTCCCCTGTACAGAAAATCATCAAGTGAACTTGGGCAAAAAGTCCAGCCAGGGTTGGGGTTTTTTGTTTTTTTGTTTTTTTTAATTAAGTAACTATCTGAAAGAACAGCTATAAGAGACAGTTTTCACTGTCTTTAACCTTCAGAAGATATTAACAGAAGAAGAATTTTGTGTTCAAACCTATCAAGTTAATCCATGAATTCAGAGCAACTCCCTTGAGTTCGTTAAGAGTTTTCATCAGTGTAAATAAAACTAAACCTGGTGTAAGGGCTTTAATCTGCAAATGCATGTAGAATTAAATGAGAAATGTACTGCCTTTCCTGAACTGTGCTCCATTTCCAGCATCAAAATTTAATGGAACAAGTTCGGCTCCTGCTGAGCCCCGTGACAAATGACCCACTGAGTTCTACAAGTGCAGTATTTGACACCGTTTAAAATATACTCTTACGGGTCAGGATGGTTCTGAATTAGATGCTGTTTCCTGAAGCACCTTTGGAGTTCAGGACTGCTTTTTGTATTTTGTTACTGTTATTGATGTTTTGGTTAGAGCTGAAAGAAGCTGTGGCAGAGTAGAGAACAAGTGCTGCTTGACACTAGACTGTATGATAACCTACATACTCCCTGTCTACACTGATTCTAATGTTTAGATAAGTACCAAGTTTTGACCAGTGTTTTACAGAATTTTACATAGTGTCTAATGTCATATTGATCTGTGAAGTATTTAAAAAAATGCAGCATTAAACAAAAAGGTGGTATACAGCTCACACACTGTATTAAGGAAACGTATGGTCATTGATTCCAACATATGCTTAAAGAGAAAAGTATTGTTTGGAAATATTTTTGGTATAGTGGCAGTTCTTTAAAATTAGCTAAAACCAACTTTGTAACCATTGCAATTTCCAAAATCATTAAGAGTGTCAGAAGAGCAAGTAATGATTAGAGTTTCAGGCTTTAAAGGATTACTAATGACTGCTACACCAGCCATCTTCTCGTTTACTGTTTTTGTCCTATGTGGCTAGATTGGCAGTTTGATTAAGTTGATATGTCAATAAGAAACATTACTTTTCCTAATTCAGTAAAGGTTGTTTCGCATGTCAGTAATTAGTTTGCTTTGTAATTATGTGTTACCTGAAGTTTCATCACAACTTTGCCCTTACGTGAGAGCGGGAAGTCTGCTGCAGAGGTTCCAGGGTGCCAGCCTGACCTTCTCTGGAACAGTCCCTGCCTGAAAGTCTGCGTTTGAAATACATGCCACGATGAGGAGAGCTTAATCACCGATAGGGCACTGTGAAATTCAGGAGGTTTGGTCTTCTATCTGCTAGTTGTTTTGTAAAGTATTTGCTATGAATTAAAGAACGTAAGTAATTAATTAATGACCTGGGCTTAAAACTCGGCGACTTTGGGTTCAGCCTAAGCTTTGCCAGACTGCCTGCATGAGTAGGGCAGTTGATGTGGCCTGAGTGGCAGATCGCCATTTGTGAAAGCAGGTTCGGTACTTCTCAGTCTATGCTCCTCTCTTTAAAACATAAAAAGAGCTGCTCTTCTAGTGAGGAAGAATTCATCTTGCTGAGAGCCTCCATGTCTGCCAATAACAAATTGAAAACCTGACTGGCCGTGGCACTGAGCAGCCTTCTGCAGCTTTGACCAGGAGGGTTGGACTAGATGATCTCCAGAGGTCATCCTCCCTCCCCATCTCAGTGATTCAGTGATGCTGTCAGATAGTAAAGTGGAAGTGCCCAGTGAAACGACAGAAGGATGCTAGGCTATGTTGTAATTGAGAATTACTCAAGGGTATCATTTTACCCTGTGCTAAAAGCTTCACAATTGCAGGAAGATTATCTTAACAAAGATGAAAAGTAATTATTGTGCTGCCATTTTTTGCCACTACAGTCAAGGGCCTGTCAGGATTTCCATTACAACAAACATGGTTATAAAGGCTAATCTAACATGGCAGATATTTGCTTGGAATTAAAATCTGGTAGAGCAGTACAAAGCTGTTGTGTTCTGTATTCTGGTTAACTTTTTTATTTTATTCTAGTGAATGGATAAGCTCTTGAGCCTTTCATTGATATTCTTATATGAACTCGGTTCAGGCCACTTAAGCAAAATGCAACCCAGAATGATAGAAATTATGGAAGTTAGTGTTTGATGGATGCTTCATAGCTCTGTTAGAAATAAGTTCTCTTAAAATGGCATGTATTTATGTCACAAGAGTCACTGGCGTAATTGCAATTACCGTACTCTGTTGTCAGCAGTCTAGCAGACAAGCCGCATGCTAAATATGCATGGTGATGAAATACTTTCTTGTTCACAGAGGAGGACATTCCTGGTACTGTGTAACTACAGTGTGGTGCAGAGTTTCCTTTTCCAGTCTGTCAGTTTAAATGTCTCAATATTTATGAAGTGTTAAAAAAACCCTAACCATTCAAAGTTTATCTTGAAGAAGATAGCTTTTCATGAAAAAAGTATTCTATCCATAGTGTCCCACCTGATTTTTATGTGTTTATTAAGGGTTCAGCGTGGCTGACCAATTCATTGTTGGTTTAATCCCTTGGTCTTTCGTGAAGGTACTACACCAGATGTATAGGACGAGAACCTACACTGGGCAGAAGTATGGCTGGTGCGTGTGCCACCTGCATGCGGGAGGGAAAAGGCTGGGGAGACACTCGACACTCTCAAATCAGGAGAGCCCAAACTACCTTGTACAGCTGTTACATATTTTTTTTAAATGTCATGTCCATTGGCCAGATGTGCTCTTTCGTCTCCTTTGTAAAGTGTTATTTTTTAAGAACAAGTTAGATTTCAGCCCCTGTTGAATCTGGTTCTTTTCCAGGTGTGCTCAAAATTCAAAAATCTCTTGATGGATTGATACTTGCTAGTCCTAAGGTTTAAAGATTTTAGACTAATACAAAGATTATGGTGTTTATTAAAGATAATACTGTACAATCCCAGGTTTTTTTTACATGCATACTTGCTTTCCTCGCCACTGTTGGTTGGCACCACAGGTTTGTGCCGTGAACCGGAATTTTGGTTCTGGAGGATGCTGAAGGTTTGTGGATCTGGCAGCATTGCTTCTACTGCGTTGCACTCCAGTGTTCTAGGGTTCAGTACAAAGTATTTTTGTTCAGCGCTTTGGCACACAGAGCAGTAAAGAAGACCTATTTTGTATATTCTACAGTTCATTAAGCTTTTCTCATCTCTTTTTAGAGTTAGGACTGAGAACAGCTTCAATAACAACATTTTCAACACTCCCACTGCTGTTGGGTTTGAGGTGCTAAGCAAAGAGCCTTGGAGTGTGAAAGCATCTCCTGGCCAGCTGGGAGCTGCAAAATGAGTGGAAGAGAAATAGAAGGAGTTGGTTGGATCACATCTCCGTCAGCCAGGAGGAAGGGGACTCCGGGGCGTTTTGGGGAGGGAGCAGTTGCTGTTTCTTCTAGAGTGGTGGAACAGCTCCCCGGGCAGGGGACAGGACCACTGGGTCGCAGACCAAAGGTTAGAGAAATGGATTCCCATCTTGGCTTGATACCTTACCTTGCTGTGGGACCTGTGGCAAATTACTCCACTGCTTTCTGGTGTGGTTCCACAAGTGAAAAATTGCTGTTGTATCCTTTTGGTGGGATACAGAGAAACTTGCAGTGTTTTCAGGGCTTTTTGCATTCTGAAATGAGGCGAGTGGGTCGGCGTACAATTCCCTCCTGACGTGACAGCTTCAGAATTCTGGTAAACGTAGATGTTTTCCCCAGAAACCTGTGGTCTTTTGGAACAGCTGCTCCTTACTTGTGTTGGAGCAGTACGGTTGTGGTCAGCAGGTTCAGCAGAGTGTGGGACGTGGTGTGCGCGGTGCTGCCAGGCCCACTGGGACAATGGGACAAGACAACGTCCTCTCCGAAGGACTTGGCTTCTGGTAGGTAGGAGGTGATGGGAGAAATCCTGAACTGTCTTTAACATTCTCCACTAGGTTAATGGCAAAATCTTTTCCTCGCTCTGGTGTTCCCAACTATTAAACCCTTGTACATGGGTAAGGCAAACAGTCTGATATTCTTTATGATGGTTAATTTGATCGGTAACAAAAGCACTTCAAAGTTTATTGGATCTTCACAAGGCCTAGTTTCAAGGGTAATTAAACATCTCATTATATCTGGTAATGTTAATTGCATTTTTAATTTTATTTGTACACTGACATTTGCTCTGGCTAAAAATAGTCTTAATAAATGGGACTGAAAGAGGGAACTAGAGATAGATACGTACAAGCTTGTGAATTATAGTTAAGGGAAGAGCGTGGAGATACCTGTCTCAGAAACGAAGCTGCCTACAGTGCTGGGCCTTTTTGTTAAGTTCAAAGTGTTGGTTGTTAAAAAAAGGGGGGGGGGGGGGGGGTTTTAAAATGTGTTTAAACTGATCCAAGCCACATTATGGTTATTTAGATTTAAATATGGCTAACATCTTGTTTGCATAGAGGAGCTCAAAAACAGTAAATACACCATATTTAAATCCATCAATATGCCTTAAACTGACATCGGCAGGCTCTTCCTCCTCCTCTGGAAAGGTGGTGTTGTGTTGTTGAAGCTTTGAAGCTTCAGGTTTTACAAACATGACTAAAATCTTGTAGATCTTACAGGTGAGACAATGATTTCTGTTCCCATCTATATACTTCTGTAGAATTAAAAAAAAAAAAGCTGAATTACCGATGCTTGGTAGACTTGAATTTAAAAGGAAAAATTTTTAAAATGTATTTAAAAGCCAGAAGGACAACGTGAAACAGAAGATGCAAGCTTGAAAATAATTTATTTGGTTTCTGAATAATTAAAAAGTCAGTGTGAAGTACATGATAATGCATGTCAGTCCTCAGCTTGTTGGCTATGCTAATTTATTCAGTGTATTATAGTTGGCAATTAATGTTCTTTGCCTAACAATATGCCAGTTAAATATTCTTGCATTTTATTAGTCGTTTCCCTTAGTCAGTTTTCCTTGAAGATAAATATTACAGTGCAGTTTTCAAAAGTACACAGGTAATCCACGTGAGGTTCGTGTATGAATAGTAGTTGTTTGCTCCCTGGGATGGCTGGTGGAAACAGCTTCTGAAAGGTGAATACTGATAATTCACCGGGGAAATTGCATCCGGCCCACTACATCACCCAGCGTGTTCATTTGCAAACATTTGAATTGCATGCCTGCGCAGACACTGGTGCTTATCCTTTGCATGAATGTTTACTCAGTTGCTGGATGCCTTCGATTCATGGTCTTGTGTGTGGTTTTGCCAGTGAGTCTTGGTGAGTCTGTTCTTGCTTTTGGAGAAGTTATCCCATCTTTTAACATATCCAGATACGGGATATTTTCAGATGACACAGATAATTCTTCTAACATGTTTTGTAGATCAGCATTAAGCTCTTGCTGGTACCTAGGGGCAAATTAAAGCCTGTGATAGGTGGGAAAATCTTTTCTCCAAAGTCACCAACAATGAATTGGAAAATGAGAGCTGAAGCGGATTTCTTAATAAGGCAGCCTGTTAAAGTAATAGTAAGGTGGTTTTAATGACAGCTTTTCTGCCTTGACTTGCAAAATGATTCATCAATTGCCAGAAATATTCCTGAAGATGTTTCCATTAGATTAAGAATGTGGCTTGAAGTTGTATCAGCATACATACTCTCAACCTCTCTCAAAAGAAAATACCACAATTTCTGACTCCTGTCGTCATCGGTGACCTTTGATCATTGCAGTAGCAGTGCAAGACTTACGTGTGGTTTTGCTTTGGAATAGTTCAACCTTTTGCATATATCAGGCACTCAGTTTAATAGTTTCATCTCAGCAACATCTTGAAAGTATAATGAAAAATGACTTTTCTCTTGTTGCTGTTTGATAGCTTTGAAGCTTGCATTTTGAAGCTGTGTTGAATGTAATAGACTTTTCACTGGATAAACTTTAAGACAGGTTGTTCTTTTCTCTAGGAAACGGAATTGTACTGCTTTGCGTTAGTGCTCAGAGGTCCTAGCAGTCAACAGCCCCCTCTTCTTAAGTGATAGAGTGAAAGTGGTTTCATGAGAGCATGGGAATAATCTTAACTGACATAAATCATTTGAGGTACTGTCAACAGGATATTACTCCTAATCTGCTTTTTCTGTTTTGTTTAGGGATTTCTATTTCTTTTTAAGGATTAATGCAAATCACACATAATTACAGATTTTGTAGGTGGAGGCTAGTCCTTTTGATACATTAAGCAGTGTCAGATTTACTCTTCCACATAATCCTTAGGCTCCCATCTATGAAACTGTGTGAAGCAGACTTAGGGAACACGTTCAAAATGAGTTTCAAAGTTCTTGCTCAACCAATTTCTAAAACACGGTGTATTTCAATCGTAACTGCGAGCGTGGTTCTCAATGGTAAGACTCACTAATCTTCTTGAATAACCTAATACTTAATATGATTGTGTTAAAGAAAACCAGAAAAGTGATCAGCAATTAAAGAAGCCGAAATAAATAAAATGAGCTTTGTCCATAGAAGTCAATTAAAATGTCACTAGGAGAATGAAAAATGCCACGCTGGAAGATTTATTATCTCAGCAAATCTAGTATTAGAAACATGAGCAATTGGTCTGCTATCAAACATGTCCAAAATGACAGTTAAAATGATTGAAACACAGATGAATTAAATAAGTTTTAGCCTACTAATTAACTGTAACTTAACACAAAATCTAAATAATGGAGCTCGTCAAGAAAGTGACAGTGTCACCAGTAGAACCAGGCAGCTCTTGCAGGTTTTGTGGTGTCATGACAGATTTCTGAGGTACCTGTACTAAAAATGGGGCATCGTAATTCAGTAATTTACAGTCTTGTGTACAGGATAAACTACACCCTTGAATAGCTCCTGGGTATGTCCATCTCTAACACTCATATTTACAGCTGTAACTTTGAAGGTGATGTGGACTTTAAAAAAAAAATAAAATAAAAAAAATTTTTTTTTTCAATTCTGAAAGCTGCATTACTATTAAATAGCAATTAAAAATCTTTCTATGTAGGCAGAGGAACATCATGAAGACATTTAAAAAACAAAAAACGTCATCAAAAAGGAGGTAGTGTACTTTGTATCAACAAGCTTGTTCAGTTAAGGAATGAGATCTCTTGGCTTTGTGCCAAGGCATACAGCATCATTTATTGCAGTAATTCAACCCCAAACCCGAAATGCTAATTGTGTATCTTGGGCCTTGTGATTCACATTAACACTACTGCTTTTTAGCATGTTCTTTTTCTAATGGGAAACATGCTGTCTGGTAACAAGGTCCTTTCACAGTTTGTTCCTTAAACCAACTAAAGAAGGAGGGAGCACATCATACACATTCCTTAAGAGATGTTCCTTACCCCTTTTATGGAAATTTGGAATATATGTAAGTAAATAAATATGTATGTATGTCTGATAGCATAGCATTTAAGGCTTTGATCTTGCAGCTAATTTATGGGGAAACAGTGGAACAATGTGTAACTAAAGGACTGATTGTTTTAATTGCTCTGCAGCAGTGACGCCTTGAGCTAGAGCCAGATGAATTCTGTCTCCCTCCAGTGTGTAAGAACTGCAGCAGTCACAGCGAGCTGCTTTCTTGCTGTTAGTGCAGCAAATTCTGCTTTTATTTCAAGGTTGCAAACACATACTTAAGTATGTTACTTACTAGGGGTCTTAAGTTACATCCAAATGCATGAACTGTGCCTTACACCTGCATGTATTACCTAACTGTTCAGACTTCGGTCATCAAATTTATTGCACATGATACCTAAAAAACTAATGTACAACTGCTTTGTATTGTTAACTAGAGAAAAGTAGTCGTGTTCAGGGAGGAGTTTTGAGGAGTGGAGAAATGATGCAGCTTTGGTACAAATTTGTCGAGCCACAATTGGTAGCATGTTAGTGTGAGGATAAAATTTAGGAAAGAAAATCGAAGTGCTCTGTAAAACAAGTTAAGACTAATTTCCTACTCTGAATTGGAATAACATACTTAATACTATATAAATATTTCTAACTAAATGAAAGATTTTATAGAGCATTAAAAATTTATAGCACATCAACTGCCTTAAAAATGCATTTCCTTTCTTTTTACTGCTGTGCATTTTAGTCAGCTTGTCATTGACTGTGACTGGTTTATTATGGCCCTCTTTTTTTTCTGAGCCGTCATTACAAATGCCCTTAAGTTTAAGCGAATGCATTTGTGGTGGTTGCTGTGTGATAACTGTTTTACTCTGTAAATAGACTATAAATTATGTATGGAGAATTTATGAATTAATCTGTAGTATATATCTCATACTCATAAATATTGTACAGTACCTTGCAGTCTCTTTATAACTTGCTGGTGGAGATCTTTAAGTGCAAGGTTTTTCATGCTGTTCTCTTGTATCAGAAATAAGTAGTTTTGATTTTCTGCAGTACTATTTTCGTTCATCTTTCGGTACTGTACTTTGCAATGTGCAGAGCAAAATTGTCCAATGTGTATAATGGAGCAAGGGATGTGCCTTGCTTCACCTTTCTGTTTTGGAAAGGAGATAAATCGTGAGTTTCATACCTGTGGATCTATTTTTTCTTTCACCTGGGTCCTCTGAATAATACACATTTTCCCCAGGCAGCTAATTATGGAGTGAGATTATATGGTAGCAGATTGTAACCACAACTGAAGATCTTGGTAACTAGCTATTAAAACACTCTACATGTCTGTTTAGTGCAGTGCGAAAACCTTCTGTTCACTGAAAATAAGACTTAGATGCAGTGGTATACGTGAAGGAGTATTACAGGTAGGTTGGTGATACTTGGAAAAAACCCACTAGCCAGTATTTAGCTAGCCTCTGCATCAATTATGCTTCTCTTCAGTTAATTGGGCTAAGATAGTTGTAGACTGTAACCTTCTAGGAAGCAATTTAGGAGAAATTAGTGATCTCCAGAATAAATTTCCATGCAACAGTCAATGCAGTATCTGCTGTGATAACGCCTTGTATAAGTCACAGGTCTGCTGTAGTTCATAATCGTTGCTGAGGTGCAAGTCGGTAGCTGGGCTGGAAACTGTTATTCAAATGCCCTGAAAGAAAACAGCAAGAAAATACTTCCCCTGTGACGTTTTCAGGTTTGTGTGATGCGATGCTGGTCCTGCCGTCTGTTCCATTCCAGAGCCAAGGCTTGGCTCGGGCAGTGGTGCTTGCGGTGATTTGATGATCGGTACCTCGCGCTCAGCACTTCCCACCGCACCGGGCTGAGGCTCAGATAGCTGGGGAAATAGGTGCGACACCTGCCTTCACACAGACGAGACACTGAAGCAGAAAAATGGAAAGAGCTTTCTGAAAATGTGTGGAAGAGCCAAGAATAGAATTTTAGTTTCTTGATACCTAGCCCTGTGCTTTGGCTAAAAGGTGAAGGTTCCACTCAGAATATTGCAATTCACGAGCTCCACTACCGAGTTCTTTTAGTAGGACTTCCTTATCATACACCTTTAGTAAGACTATTTTAATTAGAGGAAAATACTGAATAAATATGCTCATAGGAATACATTCTAGTCAAAACTGAAGGAAAATGTTGGAATAATCCACTTCCTTGTCATTTGTGATGTTCAGTCCCTTTATGAATCGTTTTGGTGACGCATCTTGGAAGTACCTTGTTAGTCCCTTTCTGTTCTCATTCTTCTCCATCTGACAGGCATCGATATTTGCCCCCACACCCCACATGTTCTGGATCACAGATCACCACAGCGTTGCACGTTGCATTCCATACTTGTGTATGACTATAACCGCTGATGATGGTAATAGTGATCTCGGATACTATAGCGGGAAGTACCATGCCATTGCCTATAAATAAGCCCAGTTCTCCGAGTGAGACTGGTAGTTGTCCTGTGTTCTTTCTGCTCCAAAGGTTGATTCTGTGAAAGCAGCAGTGAAAAGTACATGGTTTATTATAGAATTGTGCGTTAATGGTGATGCTTTGTGGTGATTTTATTTTCTGGTGAATTGTTGCTAGAAAAATGGTGAGTAGACCTCAATTCACTTTCTTTGCTGCAAATACAGTAACTCTCTAGGTAGCTTCTGTGACTTCGTGCTCATGTCTGAGAGTAAAATCCAAATTATATTTACAGATATGGAAAGGAGATTATTCTGTATGAAAGTATTGCATATTGAGGTATGTCAGAAAAAATAATTTGGGGAATGCGGAAACGGCAAACATTTGAAATAAAGTTAGAAGGAACACAAGATAGTCTCTGACTTTTGCGGGTGGGCACACTTTGTTAAGGCTTTTTCAGCTGATCTGCCAAGATGGAAACTAGGACCAAAGGTATGTGGCTCTGCAAGAACATTTTACTTTGTTGGTATTTTCTCTTACTCATCTCAGTACTGGTACAAAAAATGAGCAATTTGGTGATATTCCCATGACGGATAGTTAGAGCTCATCGGATGTGTTTCTCACACTCCATCTCTTCCCTGACAACCTGTGTTTTCCTATCCACTTCTTTTGTTGGCTGTGTAGCCTCCAGCTCTGTGGGGCTTTCCTAATTCTTCATACTCCAGAGTTTGTCATCAGTCTGACAATTCTTAGTTAGAAGATATTTCGTTTATTGCGTGTAGCGAAAATGCCGTACGCTCTGCAGGGACACCGCCGGGCCGGTTATTCCGTGGAGAGGGAGCAGGGGTTGTGCAGAGCTCTGCGGGGGGCTGCTGAGGAGCTGTGCCTGCGGGAGACCCGACGGGTCACCCAGCATCCCGCAAGTGCCGGAGCTCTCCTGGGTGTCAGTACAAGAAATAGGAGGGCACGAGGCACACATTTTTGGGGGACCTCTATTGGCGAGAACCCTAATACGGATGTCGCTGTACTCTTCCCATCATGACAGTAATGTGCAAAATCCCTCCAGGGATGCATATGGGAGAAAGTGTATTGATGCGTGTTAGGTTACATATTAATGAGTATCATACACTTGACTTTCTCAGAAAGTTGTTGAAAATGGAGCAAGGCAAGTATTAGTAATACCACTGGTTTTTGTTTTTTTTTTTTATTCTCAGCCCCCAGCACTGGTAGCTAAGCCTCTTGAGGGATGTGGTTTGGTGTTAGCAATGACTGTGTATGCAAGTCCATATACTTCCAGTATAGAATTTCTGGAACATACAGAATGGTGAGGTTTTCTTCTGGTAGACAGTATAATCTTTTGAATTTGGGACTTCTTTAAAGCAAGCTCCTCATTCTGCAGTAATGCCTTGAATAGAGTGATTGTTCTTCATACTGTTCTTCATACTTGTTTCAATTCCAACTGTAAAATTGATCTTTAAGTAGTGCTTTTCTCAGTGTGGTGAATTAACCATTAGTGCATAATGGAGGAAAATGGTTCTTGAAATACAGGGATTTTTTAAATTTTTTTTTTAATGGCCATTAAGCAAGAAAAGAAAGTGCAAAAGGCAATTTTTGTGCCTTGGGGATGGATCTTCAGTTCTGTTCAAGAAGATGGCTTTTGGTACGTCCTAAGCCTATTGTCAAGAGACCCTGTTATTCTGGCTGTGCAAATGAAAGGTGATGTGCCTTTGAAATTCACACTAGGACTCGAGTAAACTTTCATATAAACTTAACTGAGGCAAATTTGTCTATTTTGCTTTCAGCTTACTAAACAAATCCTTTGGTTGTTTGCAGAAAGCAGTAATTTTGCTTCCAGCATGTCTATTTACTAAGAAATAATAAACACTTCTGGATAGGTTTATCTTGCCATACAATTCTCCAGGTGCCAGTTTTTTTCATATAATTTGGATCTTCTGATATCAGTACTTAATTTCTAAAATCTTTCTGTTTATGCATCCTGAAAAATAAATGCCTATCTACGAGTTCTGCAATGGACAGATTTAATCACCAGTGAAAAGTGGTAAGAAATGGCAAATCGTTGCTTGTTTTAACCAGACTCAGGAGGAGGGGCTGGGTGCATCAAGGACAGATTTTCCCTGTAAGTCATTAAATCTGTTGGTGCACAAGAGATGAACGTACGCGTACCAGACCCCAAGGAGTGCCGTTAGAAGGCAATGCAGAGCAGTCGGTCTTCATACTGCAGAACAAATGGGAACAGCAGAGAATGACAGAGGACTGAGCGTCTGTTTTCAGCTCTGTGCTTACAAGACTTTTGGGGGAAAGATGGATGGATAAATGCATAACCTCAAGCTAAAACACGGTTTTCCATTAATTCCTTCAATTGAGCTTTAAACTACATTTCCAACCTACAAGATAAAATCCATTTCAGCTTTTTAAAAAACTTTAAATAAAGATTGAATGTCTCCTTAGAGACCCATGGAGAATAAAAATCAGCAGTTCATTTTCAAATAATGTGTTAGCTTCTAGTTTTAAAATTCTTACTGATTCTAATTGAACTATAGCTATTTTCCAGAGTACAAGTCAAAACAGAGCCATCAACTCCATGTATTCATATTAGAGAGAGGTTAAAATGGTAGAGTAGAAGATAGAGATTAGATAGAGAGCATGAACCTACATTTCTGTCTTAAGGCTGAGAATTTTCAGAAATTCTTCCACTGTTAGAAAAAGCTGGGGGATTAAAAGGGTCCATACATACTGCATGAGAATTTATCCACTGGGATTAGCACACATAACTTTGGACATCAGCCAGTGTCGTGTATTTGGAATCAGCCTGTTACTGGTCTATGAGAAAAATGACTGCTCAACCCTGACACAACGTTTGTTGAATCTCGAAGCATGTTGAGTAAAGAAAGGAAAAAAAAAAAAAAAATTCTTAGTCTAGTATTGATGAAATACTGCATTTTTATTCTGGTTTTTTTCCCTGAAACTTACCATAATGGTGCACAGCCATGCCGTATACAAAATAGCGTTTCTAGCAGAAAGGTGTGTTGGGCTGTGCTCAGAGACCACTGTAGTAGGTTATCAGAGCCACCTTGACCATGCAGAACACTTCTACATAATAAGCATTTTAGCTCTGCTGTTTCCATCGTGATTTTGTTGGCATCTTCAGAAGACAATCTTAGAGGAAAAACCTTTCAACAAGCTGCAGTCCAGAAAGAGAATAAATAGCTTGCTCTCGTTACACGCTTGCTCTTTCAGTCTCCCTGTTGCCCTGCAGCTGGAGAAAGCTTGAAGGTTAGAATTAAAAAACAGGTGCATGTTGAGTGAATATGACTTGGGAAAATAGCAAATAGGATGTTCTCAGGGTCTTTCCTGACCCTAGACTGAAGCAAAATAAGCAATAAAACACAATTAAATCATGTATTGATTTGTATATCAGAGAGGGGTTTTGTCTTGAGCTACAAGCATGACTTCAGATTCATTTCTCTTGTAATTCAACACAGGCTAAGAGAGACAGATGTTTTTATAAAACTGTGGCATTCTGTTTTTAATGCAATCATATTTTTAAGATGTTATTTGATTAAATGGCACTTTGACTTTTAATAATAATAATGCCATGAATAATTTAAAAACAGAGTATTTCTCATTTTCAGGGAATATGAAGGAGAGGTTATTCATATCCTAGGCTTTTGTTAAAATGGAGTGAATTACTGTGTGGATGACAAATTCCAGACAGCCTGGAAGGCTGAAGGTCTGTATTTATAGAATGAATGCATCCACACAGAGGGGTTTGAGCTTCCCCACAAGGTCCCGTTGGTGTCCGTAGGGGTGTCGCAGGGGAAAGCGAGTCGGTCTCTAACGTGTCTGCTGAGAGGCAGCGGGAGCCCCTCGCCCTGCCAGGGTGCTCCGGTGCCTTTGAGGTCAGGGTGCTTAACCAGATGGGCTGAGCCCGTCCTTCTAATTTCACAGATGACAAGAGAGATGAAACTGCAAATTTTCAGTTAGCAATATGGTGCTTAAACTATTTCCCTGTCCAATTAACCAGCTCTTAGATCATCCATCACCAAGTGCTTGCTTTTAATAGCAGCAGAAGTTGATCAACTGCCAAACAACTTGGGAAGAAAATGAACTCCCTGAGCTGCAAGAACTATTTCTGGAGGTGAAACCTAATGCCAAACTCGGTGCCAATTCCAGTGATGAAATCAAAAGACTTCTGCTGGCCTCGGTGCGTTTTGTGTCAGGCTACAGTATCTGGAGATGTTACAGCAAGGAATACCACCAGTGGATGATTCCTGGCCGTGTTCCTGCGTGTGATTGGTACTGGTGGTGGCTGCAAAACTGGAAACGCAGCCTGCAGTGGAACAGTGCTTGACTCTTCTGTGGATGGTAGTTAATGGCCAGTCTTACACTCTTTGGCCTGGGGTAATGTAGTGTGGTGTCGAGTCCACAGGGTCCTGACTCCTGCAGAAACACAGCTGCACTGAAGGTGGATGTGGTGTTGGAAATGCATCCACCTAGTCTGTGCTCTCCAGAGACAAGAAAGATTGTAAGAGAGCTGGACATAAAGTAACTCTTTTTCTTCTGTTAAAGCTTTTGAAAAAAGGTTCTCTTACTGTGGAGAGATTTATACTGTATTGCTGAGAAAGAGGCAGTGCTAGGTTTAATCGTGTTTTCCCAATTACACAGAAACTTAAACTGCATGATCTTTTCCTTGCTGCAAGACTGTTGTGAAGCTGGTGTTGGTCTGGTGACCGTCTCTGAGTGACGGTCACCTTTTCTGAAGGCAGCAATGCATCACTGATGCAATTCAAGTCACTGCAACAGAAGATGAATTAACCCGTTCAGTATCGGAGCGCGAATAACAATTCGGAGAAAGGTAGGGTGCTTGAATGAGGGCCTGGGGCTGGGACGTAAAAGTCTTTTCATAATTAGAGGATCTAAAGGAATACAGTTTTCCTAACTTTAAAGTTGTTTTGTCCCGTAGTGTCTTGCCATGCATACTAGGGAGGAATACAAGGCAGGGCGTGGAGAATGATGGGCTTTCTATTGGCTGCAGATGAAATATTTCAAAGTCGACAGACTGTTTGGCAACACGAATGCTTTCCTCTGGGTGTGTTTCTTATCCATAGCACATTCATTTAGGAAGCCTACACATCACCTTCTCTTTTTGAACTTGAGAGTTTGGGCAAATTCAGCCCAATCCATCTCCGGCATTAGAAGATGAATTCCCAGCTGATAAAAGTTGTGCAGAATGAAACCCTGGTTCCCTCGGCCTAAATCCAACCAGTAACACAGCCAGGGGTGGCGGATGGCTATCCATCACCCAAAGGCCCCGGTGAAGAGCAGACCGATGGACCAGGCTTCTCCGCAGCCTGACGTGGTACCGGACCGGGCCAGCGCGTCTGTGCTTTGAAGGACACCGGTGTAAGGAGGCTTAGTGTGTGTACCCTATGATGGGTGGGTTTGTTTTATAGTCTTTAAAATGAGACTCTCTGAGGTATGCTTTTAATCCAACATCGCTCTACTCTGGGGAGAGAAATCTAACATGATTTTACCACCAGACTTCTCTCTATTTAGCATACTATTTTCTGCAGCTCAGAAACTAAAAGCTGAAGGTGGCAGACAGAGAGATTGAAGCATATGGTATACCAAATAAAATACTCTTTAAGGTTAGTCTGAAATAGATAGGACAGGCAGTTGTCCTGGGATTCTAGCAATTCTCTGTATTGGAAATTCTATAAAAAACCTTCCCTCTTAGAGGAATGTAAAATAGAAGTTGATGACACAGGAATTTCTTTGTGTGTATTTTTATATATAATTTACACATGCAAATTACTTTTATTGAATATAAAATATGGATCGGTAGGATATTTGCATGTCTTACCCAGCATTGGCCAAGAAGTGCTGATGATCTGCACTAGTGTGGAAAAGGTATATTGATGGAATGGAAGCTCTTGAATTTAAAATATTTTTACTTCTTGAAAACTTTAGTCAGTTTATAATATTACATTAAATTCCAACCATACTTAAACTTCTAATAATTCTTAATGAAACTTGATAATAGAAGATTTCTCTGCTATAGCATTGTTGAAAGTGTTAAAAAAAGTCATTTTTCCTTCTTACGTTATGATTTAAAAGTAACTCCTGTGTAGTCTACTAGCTTGCTCCTTGCTAAGTTATGTCAGGATATTTTTGCTGCAGATGCTACTGGTTTGGGCTTCTGTGACCACTGCTTCAGTCTCTTACATTTCTTAAAAAATAAAGAAGTAATTAATAGTAAAATCGAGTATTGTCATTGAGATAAGTAACATGCAAATCACATCATCTGTCTGTGAACGGAGCTGCAGTCTGTGTACTGATGCTGTTGCTACAAATGCCACATCCCCAAGTGTTTAGCTTACCATATGTGATGGTAAATTATTCCACTTGCACAACTGCAGGTGCCTCCAGGGAGTAACAACGATAGGATGAGCGGCTGCTCATACTGATAATACTGAAATTATGAAAAATATTAAATGCATATGATAAAATCTTGGTGCCTACTCTTTGAGATAAAAGCTGCTAGTATAATGATGAGGCTATTCTTTCTCTTCACAACCGATTTTTATTGTCAAAAAGGAAATGCAATAATAAAACTTAGATTCCACTCGTATTTATTTAGAAATGTTACACTGTTATACTCTTTTCTTCTAACATTTTCTGTCTGCTTATTCAAGAGCTCTTTTTCTCTGTAACCTATTTATATTTCTCAGCTTCATTAAACTATGTTTCACTTAGGATCTTATCTAAAAAAATTACTCCCTTGTTTTATATTTCAGCTTCTGTGCTTTCTTTATATTAACTGTAACTTATTATAATCTAAAATATTTACAGATTGCAGATTTGCCATTCGAAATAACTGTATTCTTTCTAGCATGCTTCATCTGCTCTTTTATGAGGATGATGCTGAAGTTAAATTCAAGGTCAGGTTGGATGGGGCTTTGGGCAACCTGATCTAGTGAAAGATGTCCCTGCCCATGGCAGGGGTTTGGACTAGGTCATCTTTAACAGTCCCTTCGAACCCCAGTGTTTCTGTGATTTGGTGACTTAATGGCTGGTTTGGGGTGTGTTTCCTTCCAGCAGCATAGGAGCCCAGCTCCAGTAATAGAGGCCATTTGCTCCTCTCCGCACCCAGATATTCACACATTGGCTCTTTCTAGAAGAACTGATTTTGCTTCATCTCATTGGCTTAACCCATTGCAAAAAAAGTCTGACCTCTGAATAGTCATAATTAATTGGAAACCTTATAATCTTAGATCAAGATCTCTATTTTAATTTGCAAAGATATTTTTGATGTAAAAGTCCTTTTTTGCCCCCTTTTTGATTAAATGTACCTCTTTTCACTTTTTTGCTGGTGTGCTGTATGTTGGAGGAAGGTTAAGCCTCCAGTCTCCATCCTGACATTTAACCTTTACTTATCTCATGCTAATTCCGTCAGCTTTAACAAAATTATCTTATTTCCCCCCCCCTGCTGATAGGCAGTGGAGGCACTTCAAATTATTAAAAAAAAAAAGAGGGGGGGCGGGGAAAAAAACCTGATGACCTTCAATTAACTTTATTCTGCTAAATTTTACATTGAAATGATTCATGTATGCCACAGGATTTCACTTGCTATAGATGTGGAAATGGCTGCTGTTAAATGTATTTCCACATCATCAAAGCAACTTGAATAGATAAAGTAGAACTGAGATTCTAGGTGAGTCCCGAGGATATTATCATGAAAGTATGTCTTGTATTTCCTGGTTCATTTTCTATATGTGTAAATGCATTGAGAGCTTTGTTATAAATACACAAGATTATTAATGGAAATGTTGCTGTTCAACCCAGCAGAGGAATGGTAAATGAGTGAATGTTGTGTATAAGGTTAGAGAGGGATGGAATAGCAACAAAGAGTAGAAAAATGGAACTGATGCATTTTACCAATGGAATCGGTTGCTCCGCTGAGATGAGAAGAGAGCACCGGGGAATTCAATGCAGGGGTCGTCCACCGTGCAGGATCGACTAGTAATATTGTGCACCATTAACTTGAACAAAGGAACAACTTTTGTAAAAACATTGCTTTTTGTTAATTAAGCTGCTTTGCACCCTAGGAGTGGTGAATCGTTAGCTGCTTATATTCCCCAAAGGACACAGAGCTGTTTGTGATCTCTGGAGATGCTGGAGATAAAGGGCTGTTTATTTTCCAGGCCTAGATTCATCCGATTGTTTCAAGTGAAAGTAAAAAGATTAAAAAATTGTGAACAGGCTCTGAAGTCAAATAGAAAAATGAAGCAGTTGTGTTGTCTGTAGTATCCTTCTCTCGTAATGAATAGGATTAAATTTACACAGACCCTTCTCTAGGCTTTCATTTTAATGATGGCCAGATGCTCCAAGTGTTACAAGCTTTGTTATGACCAGCAGAGTCTAAAAACTTGCCATATGTATTGCTGGGTATTACGTACCTAGTTCTGATGATTGACTTTCAGCCGTTTCTGTAGCTCATTTGCTTGTAGCTCAAGTCAGCCTTCAGCATGTTGTAGACAATGCAGAAAACTTCAGAGCAAAAACCATTATAGTTGTAAACATTTAAATGCATAGTTTCACAGTTCGCTGATCTCAGGCAACCAGCTGCTTGTTTTCATCTGCCTTTTTCTTTTGTTCTGTATTTGCTCTGTATTGGGAGTGACTTCTGTATTGATTGCATCCGATGGGGTAGAATTTTTGCTTTAAATTCTAACTAAAAGTTTAAGATGACTTCAGTATTTTTTAATGGGATTCTTGTCAATTATGGTGAGTTATTTATAGAACAGTTCAGACTAAAAAGAATCTCCTGTGGGGATTTCTAGTGTTTTCAGCACATTTCCATTCTGCTGTTTCATTAAGCCACAGATCCAGTGGACAAACAAAAGGTTGTTTCTTCTTCCTTAGGAAGCCACGTGTTTAACGAAGCCTTGCATTCATTTACTATGGCCTGTTTTACTGAGACCCAAACTCGGCGAGTCAATGAGTGAATACCAAGTTCCGTATCTTCTTTTTCCTATAGGCCTTTAATTGCTGAAAATCGATTGATTAGAGCAGAATTCTCACTTGACCTGAAAACAGATGTCTGGAAGTCCAGGCCTCCTTCCCGAATAGCCTGATCCTGTAAGGTCGTGAGCTAAAGAGATGCTCATGAAATCTGTAATAAAAAATCCCCGGGTTGTGCCACGTCTTCCACGCCTGCTCATCTCGGAGCCCGAATGTGGCGAAGCCTCGCCGCGCTGTCCCCGGCCGTGCGAGCCAGCCCAGCGCTTACTGGTGTCACAGCCGGTGTCCCCGCAAGGCAGGTTTTGGGGGAGAGCTGGCCAGAGGCAGCTCGTGGCCTCGTCTGAGGGTTCCCTGAGCCTGCGCCCGCAGTGCCGGGGACAGGCAACGGCCGGCGCTCGTGTTTGGGCATGGTACGGACGGTGTAGGTCTGGGCGTCCGCCTGCCGCCGCCTTGCGCTGTGTCGTGTGTTCGTGCACTGAGGCTATTAACTGTTTTCTCCTTTGGCCAGAACCGCCCGATTCGTCATGGATAGGACATACAAATCCTTAATATACGAGAAGGTTTATTTGTTTGTGCTTGTACTACAATAGCGCGTGCTTTTTTGTCAGTCCACTAATGGTGCTGCGAAGGGCACGTTTACAGATAAAAGAAGGGAAATGGGGTTTCTCCAGTCAGCTTTCAGTTAGGGAGTTTGGGGGGTTACGCAATGTTGGGGGCTGTGCGAGGCCGTATTCCTTTTATCCATCTCTTCTTTCAGCCTCTTTTGAGCTCAGTGCCACTTATATATAACAGAGAGTGGCCAACTGCCCACACAGCGGCAAGAGAGATGTGGAATTCAGGAGCACGTGCGAGGTTTTGTTGGGAGCTTGGCAGTTCTCCAGAGCAGCGGGCATGAGTCTTTTTCCCCTTTACGTTTGTTGGTAACTAAAAGAGCTTTGGCAGGAAAAGCCAAGCAACAGTAGTTCCAAATCGCCAACTGGTTAACTGTTATTTTATTGATCAGATAAAAATTTCCAACAAGTATGCAAAAAAAACCTTACAGAAAACAGGATGAAGACAAAAATCCAACTTACTTGCTGCTGCATCTGTGTAAAGCAATTGAATTTTAAGTGGAATTTGTCACTCTCTTAGCAAATATCTGCAGCATTCATTTTTTTTATGAAAAGGAGATAAACACCAACCTGTTTCATGATGGAAAAAGGAAAGTTCAAAAGATGCTGCGCCTATATGTGTCTTGGGAACCGCAGCGTTCTGAGCAAGCGAGGTGAGTAACCTTGGCTTCAGGACAACGGAGCGGGCAAGGGAGAGGGAACGCCGAGGGCTGGTGCTGCAGCGGCGGGCAGGGGAGGAGGACGGGAGCCCGGCAGCGAGTACGGAGAGAGGCAGCGGTGGGTTTGGCAGCCTGCCTGGATGGGCCAGAGATGGGGGGAGAGTCCCGACAGCTGCTTGGAAAGTCAGCTCCCGCTCTCGCTAAAACTGCTGCAATTAAACCACGCTCCGCGGCGTTGCCACGAAAGCGCTCTGAGCGCTGAAGTTTTGCTGTTCGGGACTCCCGTTCTGAATTGACTATTTTGGTAATCAAAACCAGCTCCAACGTGGATATATTTATGAGTTGATACCTCTGCATCAGCACTGCAGTCTGGAGCAGGAGCGTGCTTCTGGAATGAATCTCAGTCCTCGCTGCCGCTCCGGTGGGTTTGCGGGAGCGTCAGGAGCGCATGGACCGAGCTCCTTTGGGATGGAGCTGAGTGAGACCTGTGCTCCAGGAGCACAGCTCGTGCTGGAACCACTTATGGCCGTTCAGTCTGCAGGTCAAAGGTGGCACTGGTTTGAAGGAAAATCCCTTTGAAATGTGTGTGTTATGGATGGCAGGACCTCAGCACCAACCGTACCGCTCTACAAATCTCCTGGTCTGCACTGCTGGCTACTATAGACAAAAGCCAGTGATGTGCATGGGTGAACTGACTGTTTTTCTCTCCAGAGTGTCAAGGCTTTGCAAGGGCAGAGCCTGAAGGCAGATGCCGTTTAAATGATCAGGAGCGGTGGAATTCAAAGCCAGCTCTGCCAGCATCGTTTGGGGCTGGGAGGGTTGCGCTGAGGCTGTGGCTCTGCCTCTCGGCTGCTCTCCCCCAGCAGGCTGCCTTGCAGGAGAGGAGCTGTGCTGGGATCTCATTGCATGCTGTTATGACTTTTATATTCAGCCGTAAATAGAAACAGAGCTTGATATTGAGCACCAAGGAAATGATCTTCAAAGAACTTTCTTGACTAACGTCCTATTTGTCTGTCAATATCCCTCTGCAACCTCCTCCTTTTTGCTGAGATTCCCAATTACTTGGGCTGTGCCTTGAAATCTTTTTCATAAATTATAGTCACACAGAAAAACAAGTTAAGAAAAATATCCTCAGCATTCATTTGTTGTCACTGTAAGCTAAGAACAGAGCAATGCAACAATTGGACCAAATCAAAAAGTTCGTCTCTGTTTTGGATTCAAGTTAATCAAACCAGTACGAAGAACATAAATCTTCCTAACACTAGCGAAGATCCTCAGGAGGTGGCTGTCAATTTGACAGTAAACCACAGCCAAGTAATGTTACCATGTGGCACAAAACTTACATAAAAATAGCTGATTGCTAGAGCTTGTTTTCACCAATCCTTTCACATTTACTATCATCAGGATTAAAAATAAACTTGAATATTTTATGACTGATATCATTGCTGTAAACAAGACGAGTTGTTATCTTTCTATTTTGGAAAAAGGACATAAGATAATAGCTGTTTTCTGGAATCCTCATCTTGATACAGGAGTGCTACTTCAATATTTTTCAATATGAAACCTATTTGGGTATGAGTATAGACTGCTATATATTGTGCAGGCCTCCTTTATTTTTATATTTAAATATTTAAAAAATAATTTAATTTGGAAGTGGTGAGTCTATTTAATCAATACTCTTTCAGGTAGCTGAAGTTGTATATGTATAAAATGTGTGTAATTTTAAGTTCTTCACTCAAATTTATACTGTTTATTTTTTCCTCACTAAGTAAATCTACAAATAATATCGCTTCCTATTATTAAGTTTTAAAAAAGCCTGAAGCCCGTAGTAATTGGTTGAAAGGTAGCAGGAAATTAATTAGGCTGCCATAGACCACTTTCCCCCTGTCATTTGTATTGGTAATATGAACAACTGAGGATCATGTGCCTTCATTTCATAATGCTCTTTCAAGTATGTTACTGAATTCATACGTTTCTTGGCTGCAGAACTCTGTGCAGAATAATAATATGACAAGGATATGCAAATAGAGTGATGAAAGCAAACAGATGAAGTAAACGATAGCATCATGGTGCAAGGTCATGTCTCTGAGGTGTAAGATAATGTGGAAAGATCTGCAATACAAAAGAATTTGCAGGCTGAAGGAGAGAGAAAGCATCAGCCCATGCTAATGTACAGACTTAGAGCATGGGAACAAAAAGCTCGTGCGGATGTATTTGTAATCAGGAGATGAAAGGAGATGGGACACAGGCTCACCCGGGGAGGTGGAAGGTGGGCAAAAAACCCCAGCCTGTAGAGAAAGTGGTGGTGAATATGGACCAGAGCTCACAGGACCCCAGCTGGCTCTTCTGTAGTCCCTGCGGACAGTATACCCGAGCTGAGTGTTTAAGAGTGATTTAAGGACAATGATACGGGTCTGCAGATGGTGATGGAAAGCAGCATGAGAGAGAAAGCACAAAGGTACCTCTGGTAAAGGGAGTAAAACTGTTTCTTTTCTGCAGGAGTTTTGAGATTTGATTTTCCCCCTTATTCTGGGTTCCAGCAGACTCTGAAAAACAGGAGTCCCAGCAGACTTGCTGGCATCTCTTCAAAACCGAAGCACAAGTCTTATACAGTGCTATAGTATTAAGTATTTGAGATGAGGGTGGCTTGACATCTGACAAGCTTCCTGCTCAGCCTATCTGAATGATAGTTTTTGGGCATATCATTATAGCTACCTTTTAATGATTTTTGTGAAGATGTAGGCTTAATTTATCTCATACTGGGCTTTTCTGAACTATTACTCTTCATGCTACTTCTGTAAATTACTAATGATATTTTCTTTAGCACAGGAATGTCAATGAGCTAATAATTCAAAACAATGTGACTAGGAATAGGGTTTTTTTGCAAAATATGTATTCTGCAGCGGTACAAGAAATACCATGACTCAGTTTGACTGGCTCCATAGAACCGATGAATAGTCAGAATTTTTTATTAATTTGGATGTTAAATGTTGCAGGAATCTGACAAAGAAGTGAAGCTGTACATCATCACAATCAAAATGTGGGTGTATGTATTGGTTTTCCTAGAGATTTTGCTAAAAATGCGGCTAGGCTGTATCTTAAAGACAAACAAGTGAAATCTTAGATCCCTGAGCATTTAGATATTATTTTTCCCTTTCCCATACTGTAGGCTGTAAAGTACGTGTTGTTGCAGCTGTTCCTGTAGGTGACGAACTGTAAACCCTTTTTTTTCCTTGCACAACAAGTGAGACATGGGAAGATTTCCCTCTTGTTGCGGGTTAACGAAAGCATCAAGCTTCAAGATACACACGTGTGCTTCACGTTTGTGAGCCCATCCAGGTGGGAAGGGCAGCGGCCATCGGCGCAGGCTGGCTCCGCAAAACCCGTGTGTTTGTCACCATGCCAGGGGTCTGGCGCAGAGACGTGTTGAGGATGAAGAAATTGGGGTAGGCTCTGCCTGCTCCGCGTGTCACGGAGCGCAGGGGCCGTTCGGCCCCACGTGTGAGCTGGGACTGCGTGTGCCAGGCTGGGAGCAGGTCCCCAGCTTCGGTGTGCGGCTTGGAGTCACGCTGGGCAGAACTTCTGCCATTAACAGCTGCAGTGATTGCTCTCCTTTCCCCTTGTGTTTCTCTGTTTTTCATTGTTTCCCATCTTGGCTATGACTTGGGGGAAAATTTCTGGCAGGTCAGATGAGAGCCCTGTCGCGGCTCCAGCGAGGGCACAGCTCAGGCTGCCCCTGATAACAGCTCAATGCCAGGTATTAGGGTCCCACCTCAAAACGGCCAAAGCTTGCAGGAGATGCTTTGGAATACTCCTGCTTGAACAGTGGTTTAGTTGTGTCACGGTCTTTTATTGTTTTTTCCAGCTCTTGATATAATCCTGTAGTGGATTAAGCCCTTTCAGGAGTGGTATGTAATATTTAGTATTTATGAATATTTCTAAGAGCCCCCAGTTCCAAAGGGCTGGTTTTCTTAGGCAGATGATCTGCTGGGATAGGTCTGGATAATTTCTGCAATGTTATTGCTGACTTTAAAACGTCTGGAAAAAATTGAGGCCAACATATGCTGGGATTTGCACTTTTTTCCTGCTTAGATTATTGCTTCACTAGACTTAAGAAAATAATATCTATAAATCCTTTTCTTTCATGAAAAGCGATGTACAGAATAGCTGTGGTACAGATGGGGAATGAAGGAGGAGGTGAAATACTGAAGGCCTGATAGATTTTGCCATTGTATTTATCTTTTTTTAAAAATAATTTAACAAAAATCTCATTTTTCCAGGATTAATCATCACTTGTCTTCAAATGGGGCTTGAAAGGGAGATAATCCTGTTCTAGTCTAAAGACAATAATACTGCGGACCCTAAAACAGAAAATGTAATGGGACTCTCAAAAATATACTCTTACTGATTGACTTGCATGAACAAGACATGCTTGCTTAGTCTGAAAAAGAATTTGTCTTGTCACTGAAAGTTTGTTTCTTTGTGGTAGGTCATGCTTCTGGTTAGTTTTTATTAGAGAGATTACATTACTTTAGGCGAAAGTGTCCGAGTGACTTGCCAGCACCTTTCCAGTGACTTCTGAAACTTGGGATCTTGAATTGGCTTTGAAAAAGGAATCTGAACAATTACTTAGATAGCGAAAAACTTCCTTTAGAAAATGTTGGCACATAACTGTTCTCATCCTCTCCCTTGTTCCTGTAGCTTTTTATGAAGGCAAAATCTGAAATGGAAATTATACCCCTCGTCTTAACTAAGGCTTCACCGCCTCAGCTGTGGCATTTCTCTGCTCACTCAAATCTTGTCTGAGCTTGCAGAGTTTTTCCAGCACGTTTGTACGGCGGGGCCTGGTCAGACTCATTAAATGCAAAATAACCTTTAGAGGCAACCTTTATTGGGCATCCAAAAACTGTACAATTACTCAGTTGGAGGCTAAATTTTCCAAATTATTACAGTCCATGCTAGTCAGTTTTATTCACAATTACTGCCAAAAAAATCTATTTGTAGGATGGTTGCTCCCAATCAAGGAGGAGATGAAACGTCAGAGAATGTAAAGAGTGGAGGAGAACAGTTGAGATACACCGATAATTAATGCCTGAAGGGAAGCAATTCACTTTGCATGGTATTCTCATTCAGTCAACTGCATTTCAACAAATTTAACAAATATGTGTACTGTATACTGATTGCAACTACAAAGAAGAAGCAAATGTCATTTTGCGGTTACTTTTTTTTTAAAGCAAGATTGTACAAACATTGTCCCACATAAGTTCAGGCTCTTACTACAATATATGTCTTGTGAAAATACCATGAAAGTTTTGGTATCATACAGACTGCTCAACTAGTTAGCATAAGCTTTAAGGCATTATTAACTGTAAAAAAGAGAATATAACACTAGGTTTCTATAGATAAAAGCACACAAAATAAGGAAACGTGATTGCTTATACACCAAAAACAATTGGTAATGCTGAACACTCTGTATTTTATTTTATGCACAACTTAGGATGTGAGCCACAGTATACTGAGACATATTTAATTGGAGAAACATGGAAAGATAGTACTGGTGATGGTGTCTCCGTGTTTATGCTTTCTGCCCTTCTGTGGTTTTGCCTTAGCAGCTGTAAGTTTCATGACTCTATCTGTTTGTTTATTTATAAGAAATGGGGAAGGTCTGTGCCATTTGCTCGCACTTCTTATCCCAGTTAGATTGACTCTCTTTTATTACACGTGGTTTGCCTTTGGCTTAGCGTCACCATGTATGACTTAAACCAGCCCTATATCTTTGCAGGCTTGAGGCCGTGACAGCGAGGACCTCCGCAGTACCTCAGCCTGGTGGGAGCGAAGAGGCAGTGGTACCCGGCGGACCGGGTGGGCAGAGACCTGCTGCCAACCGGGGTATCTGCCCCCCCAGCCTGCGGAGCCCTCCCCATCTGCAGGGTGACCCGCTGCTCACAGCGCCCAGGCACCGCCTTGTGCGGCTCTCGGGATTCCCGTCTTCTGTCACAAAATAAACTTGGACGTTTGCGCATCAAGTGGCAGTTAGATCTGGGGAGACCTGAAACTGTAATGCTTAGCGCGGGTTGTTTGTGTCCTGTATTGTACCTTCGTTTTTTATGGAAGAGGCGAAAGCTTTTATCTCAACTTCTGTGGAGCAGTAATAATAACCTGCTGTAAGCCCGGCTGACCCGAGTGCCACTGTTAGCTCAGGAAAACGAGATAAAGGGTATAAATCCACCCCCCTGAGTTTTTACAGCAAGTGTTTTTTTGGTCGCCTCCCTAACTTTCCTCCTCCTGCATGTTGGCATGCATGCAGCAACTGTGTTTTTCTAATGAATGCCTAACATCTTTTATTTTTTTATCTAATTGATACAGTTTTGATAACTGTGGAGGCTTATGGAAATTCTTATTTAGTTTAAAACAATGTCCTTTCAGAGCAAGGCGATGTGACTTCTGGTGCGGGTATGTCACCTTAAAATTCTGCATGTTCATAATCACAGAACTGCTGAGTGTCTGGGTGGTTGTAGTAAATGCAAGTGGTTTTTTCATGCTGTAACCAGTTCCCCAAAATAGTTCTGCTGGTTTGTGTGGTACCATGTCAGACAAACAGCAATTCAAATAATTTTTTTACAATGTTAGGATGCAATCACCTGTGATATAAAAACAAACAACAAAAAAGTCAAGAGCATTCAATAGTACTTTGTAATAACTTGGCTAAAACCAACAGAAGGACAAGAGCTGCTTATTTCATTATGAAGCCTTTTTTATCCTTTTTTTGAAATTCCTGTAGTGTGTACTCATAAGCTGTGGGTTTTATAGGTCAGCATGGCTTGTCCCTCAGCTGCATAGGGATA
This sequence comes from Haliaeetus leucocephalus, assembly GCF_000737465.1. Taxonomy (NCBI): domain Eukaryota; kingdom Metazoa; phylum Chordata; class Aves; order Accipitriformes; family Accipitridae; genus Haliaeetus; species Haliaeetus leucocephalus. The sequence goes on from NW_010972438.1 coordinate 2,531,615, forward strand.
ATTAATTGCTCTCTGAAACACAAAGTCTGTTCTTTCAACACTGTGAAGTATAATAACTGTGCAAAGTTCCTGCAGATGCCGAGTAGTGCTGTTGGCACTCAGACGGTGTTAGAGTTGGCGTTCCCTGTCTTTCTAATTCCATGATTCCTTTACATCCCATTTGCTTACGGTGCCTATTGTATGGGCTTCCTCAGTTGGTTAGACTTCACACCTGGGAACACAGAAAGGCAGTGGATCACTGTGCTGTCCTTTCACCTTTATACACTAGGGTTTACGTTTTCTCACGCACAGCTAAGTGTAAATTTTATTATCCATCGAGTATATCTACCTTAAATCCCATCAATGGGCACAAGGTGCCGGTGGCCAGCCTCGGACCACCGCGGGCAGCAGCTTCTGCCTTACTGGAGCTCAGCTGGTGCAACTGGAGCGTCAGGATGTGGCATCGCCTATGCAGCCCTCGCCAGCACCATGGGAGAAAGCGTAAAGAAAATCAGCGTGGTTTATCATTAAAAAGCAAGAAGTGTTTTGTTGAATTGTTCCTGACAGGGTGGCTGTTCTGGTGCGGTGATGGTTCTAATGACAGCAGATGCTTTTTCACTGAGACTCTTCCCAGGAGGAGATGCCAGGGGATAGATAATTGGACATACTGGAACCACTTAGAAACTTTTATATTGTTTTGTATTTATTGAAAAGATAATGACTGTTTTCTGTCTTGAAGTGACCTAAAAACTGTAGAAAGGCAATATGCAAAAGCACGTAAAAGTTGGGTCCTGTCCACCTCCTGTGTGAGCTGATAGACGTTTGTCAGAGGTTTCAGTATAAATTTAGTATAAACTTAAATGTACTCCTAGTTGCATACTGATTTTGTGTATTAATGCCTGTGCCAGCCCAGATTGCCTGCAGAATGAAAGCTTGTTCTTTATGTTCTGAACAGGAGCATTGCGTTTCACCAAAAATGGAATTTTAAAAAAATACATTAAAAAGAAAATTGAGATCTGGAACGGCTCAAGAGCGAGCCAGAGCCTCGGTCACTGGCAAGACCCGCTGCCCCTGGGCACGTGGACCTCTTGTACAGGACAGTGTTGAATTTCCTGGCTGTCACTAGTCTGCATTGAACATTCAGTCACCCCCTTTCTCTCAGCTGTGTTAATTTTAGACTTGTCTTCTTTCTGGTTGTAGTTATTGAATTAGAAGGTTTTTTGCCATCTGGCACATTTTTAATTCACTTTCTTGTAGTGATAATATTTTTAGCAGCTGAAAGCCGAATGATTTTTCTTTTGTCAATGAGAAGTGAAAGGTAAGAAGAAGAATGTGCTGCAGAAGACGGGGATGCTGTGGAAGAGATCCGGGGAGATCTGAGTGGATCTGCTCCAACACGTTTGGTACAATTCCTTGCTTTGCTTTGTCTGCAGATCTGTGGACAAATGCCATTTCAGGCAGCGACTGGTTTGCTGGCATTAACCTAGCCTCTAGTGAATATTTTTTCTGTGTCTCTAAAATGACATTTTCTTGGAAATGGCAAGGGCTGATTTGTGCATGGCTGTGGCTGAGATAGCGGACAGCTTTGCAAATCAAAATTCAGGCTCATTAGGCATAGGGTGCCCTTGAATTTCGCCTGTTATTTTGGTAGCCAGTCACCGTAGCGCTTGTGCCTGATGGCAGGTTGAGTTATTGTCTGACTTTTATAAATGCAAGAAATCCACCAGATTGCAAATCTGTCTGTGAAATTTTCCTTGAAGATCCATCACGATCAAAATGTACTGGCTTCGTACCTCAATCAGTTGAAAAATCTTACCTCAGGGTGTGTGTATAAATCCCAATTTAGGCTTTGTTTCCAGAACTGTGCAGCTCTGCCAATTCCTTTGTGTAAATGTGGGATTCCTAATACTGGTGTCCAGCGGGAATTTTTGTACATTTTTTATTTATCTCTAGGGGTTTTTTTACTTATATCTTCATGGGGATGAAAGTGTTTTAAATTTATGGTGTAGTTAAATCTCTTGTAAGCGGTATAATGAAACTTTATAACTCCCTTCAGCTGGGGGGCTTACCGGTCATTTGTCTCCAGGAGATGTTAATTGCTGATGTGATTTTCAGTTAAGTATGATCCTGTCTATTATGTGTCTCAGTTCCAGTGTAGGCTCATTTTTGTTCCCTATTTTCCTGTGTAATTGTAATGGATTTTTTTCATAAAAAGTCATTTTGTACCTAGGGCACTGAAGCTTAATGATATTTATACTTTCTAGCTCTTTTTTTAAAATGCCAACGCAATATATAATGTTTAGTTCTTTTTGTGATTTTTAGATGTTACTTAATAGAAAACCTCATAAAAATATTGCACAGAAAGCTTGTATAGAACCAGCTATATGTTTTTGAATTTCTGTGTGTGTGATAATGTATATACATACAGATATATATGTATATGAAGAGTTGTTTCTTTTCTCAGATCGTGGATTTTCTTACACATTGATCATTAAACATTTGAAGATACACCATCACGTCTGCTTTTCTCCTGGTATATGTGTCTCCTTTGGTGACTGCTTTGTCTTTGCCCAAGCTATCTATTAAATTAGACTTTAGTGATTTATATTATGATTATATATTCTGTAGCAGTATATTCTATGTGTAGTATAAGTATATAGTGCTGTATATAGTGTGTGTATATAGTGCTAAGCCATATATATTATATATAAAAAATACACACAGTGTACCATCTATATTACTATATTCTGCAGTGTGTATACCATAAACCTTAGTAATGTCCTGTCACTCTGCACACATATACAAATAATAGTGCACTGAGTAGGAAATCTGCCTGAGCCTTTTCAAAACCTCATAGCTCTGAGACTGCGGATGATATCGATCACATGAAATAAAATGAGGTAATGGACTGAAGACGACGACCGGGAGTGTATCACAGGGTGTGGAGAGACCTTCCTTCTGCATAGATTTAGCTGAAAGTAGAGACCTTTGTAGCTGATAAAAAAGGCTGTGACAAAGGTAGGTTTCTTTCCTCTTGAGAGACATTTAAAAGGAAAGAAATTTTATGGAAGATGTGTGGATAAAGTCAGTGGATGTCTTTACAAAATGTTAGGGAGCCCCTGTAAATAGTTCGGTCAGAGCTTCACAGAAAAATGTGGCGCTCAGCATTTCTAAAACACTTTATAGGTTGTAGGAACAAATGACTTCGCTATGGCAGAACTGGCTCGTGATCCATCCAGCATCGTGTCTTTCGTGGTGGTCAGCCCTGGTGCAGCAACTGCTTCGGTAACGTATGGCTTTGGGCAGCCGTTGAGAGGTCAGGGAACGACACAAGCAGTTGGGAGTGACTGGTGGCAGTAAGTCGGGCTCCCCCTGCTTCTCTGATGTCCTTATTATTTCTTCCTCCTCCTCCGTTATTTGTATGCTTTAATATACAGAAGGGATAGTGTTAGAAATTAATTCAACAAATTCTTTGTAATTATTTTGTTAATAATTTTTTTGTAACTTTGAATTCAACTTTGTCTTGGGATGTTGCTTTCCAGTTTTGTTTCCGTCTTGTTTGACTGTGCCATTATGTCCTTCTTCAGCTCTATCTGAAAGGGGAGCAAGCTCTTCAGGGCATGGACCATGCCATGCTTAGCATATGGCAAATACAGGGCTGTGTCTCTTCGCTTAAGTTTCAGTCATTATGTGAATAAAAAAGACAGATGAATAGGTCTACAAATGTGAAGGAATGAATGCTTATTAATTTCTGTATACCAGCTGGTGGCTAATGCTGTCATTCTCATTTCTGCAAGTGCTGTTTAATAAGCAAACATGCTAACTTTCTCCATTTTTCTCTTCCATTCTGTCATAGTGTAAGTGGCACATACAAGAGAGGAGAGGAAGAAAAATATGCAAAGTCAAACCAGTATTATTGTACTGAGAGCACTTTTCCTCCTACCTCACAACAGGAATACGTATATGTGATTTATTGCTATTTTGCATGGAAGAACACCATCTTCCTGTGTAGAATTGCAATTAAAGCAGAAAGAATCTCATCAGTCATCCAGCCATGTTTCCATGACATGTACAACTTGCAAGTCAAACACTGAAATCTTTATTTAAGCAAAATTGTCCTTTGTCACAGTGCAAATTGTGTATGAGTAAGGAGTTAATTGCACAGTTGCTAATTCTAATGAGGTGCCATATTAGGGTAGAAGCTGTCACAGTAGGACTGGCATCAGCGTGACTTTACATTTTGATGGGTGTTTGTTTAATTCGTAGCAAACATGTTGGTATTCTGCACATACGGGTGTGCAGTCCACTCCACCATGAGTTTGTTACAGTGAGTTTATGTTAATAAAAGTCTGAACAGTGGAAAAACTCACGAAAATTGAAATTACAAGTGAGATTTGTTACTCATGGACATTAAAAAAAACACATGACGGGAGCTGCTTTGCCAAAGACACCAGCATTCATCCATCACATGTACTTTCTCATTCAGGTTTTACTTCTTTCAAAAGTTTCTTCAAGCCTTGCTTAGTTGCACTTATTTGAAGCTAATACAGGAGGGAGTGGCTGAAATTCACGCCTGCTGCTGTGTGGGAAGACAGATGGAAAGGTCCTAGCCCTTCTGGCCCTGACTTCTATCAATATATATTAATATGTTCTTCAGTTTGCTGTTAATGTCCAGAATAAATGATACCTCTTCCTCCTTTATGTTCTTACTCTTAGTACTGAAGTATACTTAGCACAACCCCACTTGAATGTCTTTCACCTGAATACATTCCTTTCCTTAGCCTGCCTTTCTAATCGTGTTCTCTACTCCTTTGCTTGTTCTGATTTCTTTTCTTTACAAGGAAGAGGTTCAAACTGGCTTATGTATTTTTTGCTTGGGGGATCAAAACTGCGGAGGACTCCAGGTACATATGCAGGGATAGATATGGGTTGCTGAAATTTAACATCTTCCTGAGCGCTCATGCTGGCTTTTTTCTATTCATTGTCACCCGCAGTTCTTTTTCTGCTTTTGTCTCTGAAGTTCCTTGCATCAAATACATTTTCTAGCAGACTCTCCCAGGCGCTCTAGTATTTTCAAGATATATCAGGGTGCCTGGGAATTATACCGTATAGAACATTATGTTTTGTATTATATTAAAAAATACTGATATGTGAGTAGGATTTGAAAAGCTTTTAGATGTCTTAATTCTGTTGGCTACAAATGCAAGGGGACAGGAATTAGGCCAGTGGTTTGTTCTTGAGTCCACTCTTGTGAGACACCCCATAATCCTCACGTGCGATAAATTCCAGGATCACAGGATCAGTAAACACGGTTTTGATAACTCCTGAGCTTTTTGTTGTTTCATTTGTCTTCATAGCCCTTACTGTGACATGCCAAGCCACCGATGCAAGTGCTCGTCATTACATACCTTCATCACAGAAATGTGTCTTCCTCCCCTTGTACTCTGTATAGACAGGACTCTACAGGCAAGTGTCCAGACTCGAGCCAGTATCCATCTTTAATTTTCCTTCTGATCCCATCTCTAATAAATGTGGCATGTACTGAATCTTCGAAGAATTACGCTGTTTAGAGATGTAGTTTCTGCTCATTCAGAATTTAGCTACAGGAAGCGCTGTTGTCTCATCAATAGTCAGATTATTCTTGAATGGTGAATGGTTCAGGCAGAAATACCCTCCTGTTTATATATTCATTGGTAGATAAACAAGGAGATGGTTTTCCTTGTGTATTGACCAATTTGGGTAGCATTACCAAACCCCGGGTAAGTATTAATTGGTTTTGCTGCAGAGCATGTCACGTTTTATAAACCTTGTCATGAAGAGACAATGTTTTCTCCCAAAACTCTGTCTGCGTAGATGCGGCAAGTCCTCCGTAGAGAACAACTGAAATCAGCTTTGTCTTTTTGTTTGTGTGCCAACTGCTTATCTGGAGAGATTAAAGAAAAGAAAGAGGTGAGCACTGGGGAAGCAAAACCATTGAAGAACACAATCTGACTAATTTAACAAAAAGATCAAGATGTGATTCGATTGCAGTAAATGACTGTCTGCATAGGAGAGAGTATTGGATACTAAAGGGCTCTTTAGGGGAGAAAAGTATAAATTGGTATACAGAGTGGCTGCAGTTAAATCCACTATAATTGAACCAAGGCACAAGTTTTAATGGTGGGATGATTAATATCTGAAACAAATTACCAAGGAATTGGGAAATTCTCCGTTTCTTGATAGCTTCTGGATACTTTCAATGGCATGGTTCAAACAAAAATGAGTTGGAGCTATTGGCACAGGGGAGATGAGTAGAAGGTTAAGGGTGGTGCTAGCGTATGTCGGGTTAGCAGGTCTCCTCCCAAATGACAGGCTCTTCGTTCAGCAAGCGTTGCCCAAACAGCCACGTGTGTCTTGCCCGGCATCCTCGCAGCCTGGGCTGGGGGCTGTGGGTCGCTGCCGAAGGCACCTGCGGAGAGGCAGGGAAGACGACCCTGAAGTGCTTGTCACGCACCCTGGTGTTTTATACTTGAGGTATAAGATAGAGGAAAAGGGCACACCAGAGCCTGCTTTGGGATTGCAAGCACAAGGGAGCAGTGATGCAATCGCTTTACATCCACAGGGACAGGGATAAAGCCCATTGTCCAAGATGCTTAAACAAAAGCATTGTCATTTTTCCATGTCATTGTGTTATTGACTCTTTCCTATATTGAATCAATCTAGAAATTGTCACTAATTTTTCATAAGAACATGCAACTTTGCTCCCTAATAGCAGCTTGACTCCTCTCTCTTCATCCACACTGAGCCTATTTGCGTTGCATGCTTGGAAGACTCTATTTCTACTAAATGGAGAGGTAGTCGTTAGTATGAGACAGCCGTGGTTCTTCACTGGCAGAACTTTAGATCATTAATAATACAAGCTCATGCCCCCCATCTATCAATCAGTTAGCTTTTCAAATAAAATGGTAAGAAATCTGATTAGCTCAATGTAGTTGAAGTAAATCAGGGACACGTATGCACTTGCTGAAGATTGAGAGGCTGGAGGTTTTCCAGACTTCATCTTCTGGATGAATTGTTGAGGATTTATTTGCCCTTCTATTTCTTGACAGCTATTGCTTTCATTCATGGCAGAGGTTAGAACAATCACACAGAACTATTTGAAAAATATTAAGATTAATGATTGTATGTGTAAACTATTTTTCCCCACTCAGAACGTTAAGGGATAAGAAAATGAAGAAGCTCTTCTCTTTGAGGAAGTGAGACCTCGGAGGTCCTGCCTGTCTCTCTTCAAAAGAAGAATGGAGATGGTTTCCAAAAGAACTGAGGGTCTGAATCAACTTGTGCTGTGAGAATCGTAAATGATCGTGTTTTAGGAGCATCAGAAGGACAAGCAGCTCACATACTTGCCTCTGGGGTCATGGAAAAGTACGTGCAGCAGAAGAAAGTAAAGAAACACTTTAGCTTAAAGGTGTTGGAGAATACTAGGGCTCTTTAGATGAGGAGACCTGAAAAAATGTTAACTCTTTAACACCATTTATTCAGTAGCCTCTGCCACCGAATGCTGGTAGTTTCTATGCAGACTTCACTATATAGATAAGAAAACTTGATATTAAATATTAGAGTAGTCCTGTTTTGCATATGATTTGAATTATTAAATAGCTTTTTGATGATTTGCTGTAGGCAAAATAGTCAAAGTATGTATTTTATCTGTGATGATCATTTGACCTGTGATATTAGGCTTGTGTTTGCTTACTGGATAAATGTGAGTGTAGAATCCAGTGAAAGATTTGTGAAGCTGCTCTGTTTTCAGTGTGTCAGAGGAGAAATAGGCTCCTTGCCTTTATTGACATAAGGTCATGTTCTTTATGCCGGGATAACTAGAGTGTTTGTCTTGCTGCAGACCTTTAGTAGAGACAAGGTACCAGTCGTTTTTACCACAACAGAAAGAGGAAGGACGGAGCTGTGCCTTTAGCCTGATGCTCACCAGTGCTGAGCTTACTTTGAAATAGAATTACGTGCTCTCTTTTACAGGGAATCAGAGTCAACGTGCAGTAGCTGTCTAGTAGTCAAAACATATTTTGATCAAACACAGGGAATGATATAAAAAATTTGTTCACACAGCCTTTGTCTGAGACTTATATTCAGAATGCTTCGATAGAATTTCTTTGCTCAGAGTATGAATTTTTATTGTAATTACATTAACAAAATAGACTATCGGCATGAGTGAGTTATGGATAATGTTTTCATTTAGCTTTTTGTTTCTACTTGATAGCCAGAGATCAGCTTAGATCTTGACAGAGCAAAAAATAGGCAGCGGTTCATCCCAGGAAAAACAATAATGCTTTGTTAAAATTTTGAAGAGGGGAGAAAGAAACAAGAGAGGAGAACAGGAAAGGACTAGAAAGAAATAATATGCACTTGTACATGGTTTGTAATGTCTTTTTTTGGTACATTTTCTGCTGCTTTTTTCCTAGTCTCTGTCTATCAAGGCACTCTCCTATATAAATTCTCAAAGACAGTTCAAGAAGGCTGTGGAAATGAACTATTACCTATAGAAGTAGTACAGTCCTTATTGACTTCAAGAAGATAAGGATCTGAGACCTTGTGTAAGTTCAATTCCTACAATTACGTGAAGGAGAATGAATCACTGGTGAAAGCAAACTAACTGAAAATTCTTTTGAGATGGGATTTTCAAATTGTTCCATGGGAAATTAGGTGTCCAGACTCCATTAAAATATAACTGAAGCTGGAGCATAACTCTCCCAGTCTTTTCTGATAAACTTAGTTCAGAAAAAGTTCATTGCGGTTAATAACCTTGGACATTCCTAGTTCCACTATCAGCTTTAGCTGTGACATGAAAGAACTTGGAAGCCACGGAAACCACTTCTCTAACATTAGTCCCATGTGATGTGTGACAGCAAAGCTTCACGCTAGGGGAGGATGGGGAGCGGTACAATAACTGCTAACGACATCATTTTCCACAAAACCAATTTTAATCTGCCGTTTAGGGACTTGCAAATAGCCTTAAATAGCTCTTGCCATTGAAGAAGCTCATTGGAAGTGCTGTTCAGCAACGCACTTAAACATCTGCACCTTCATTTAATTGTTCTCCAAGATATGTTTAGGTCAGTCTTGAAAAGTTGCTGCGTCTAATGTTTCTGCTCCCGCCTTCAGTAGTAGAGGAGGAGTAGGGGGAGGAACAGCTGTGTACTCTGCCGGGCTTCACTCTCAGACTAAGCGCTGTTCAGTAATTGTACAAATATGAGGCTGTGCAGATGCTCATACTGTGATTTTCCCCCTTTCTTGTGTATTTTGATCAGCAGAATATTAGGCTATGGTTTATTCTGCAGTTTATATAGATTAAGACACAGTCTCCTGGAACGTAGTGCTGGAGTTCAACTCTGTTTCCTGCAAAAACTGGCAGAAGTTTGCTAAACTGATGATATGAGTCAAACCAGTGAGATGATGTTGTCAGTAATACATTTATTGATGCCTTTTTCTACAGAGCTACGTCAAAACAACCATGTTTTTGTTTCAGCACAGGAGAGGGAAGTGGTAAAATTGATGATGATCTGCTGTATGTACATAATCCATTCTGGGGCGAAAGAAAGAGGTAAGGCAGAGTGGAAGTAGAAATGTACTCCCATTTGCTTTTTGTTTTTCCTGCCAGTGACTGCATGGTGGAAGGCATCTCTGTTGCCACTTCTGTACATTTTTTAGGTTCTACTTACTTTCGTCAGAATGGATTCTTGCCTACACATGCAGAGATACCCTCATAAATGCTAAGGGGCTTTGTAAAGTAGTTACAACCCAATGTTACATCTGTGTGTCACAAATGGCTATGATGTACCAAGGTACTGCTGTAGATACTGTTTTGGTTTAGGACCAGCTCCTTGAACAGAAGTTCATTCTTTCCCTTAACAAACCTACTGGGAATATCTAGAGTATCTTTCTAGAAATTGGGCAAGATCTCTTCTAGAGACATTTTCTTCCTAGAAATCAGGAGCATTTTGTTGTTCCATTTATGGAACGTTAAATGTTATGTCCGTGTTTTGTGACCTTAATCTTCAGCTTATTCCCAGTCTTGATAGCTTATTGTGGTGCAGGAGCTACATCCTTCTGGCTTGCTCATCAACAGGGTAATGGTAGCAGTCCCACCCCCATTTAAACAAGAGAAATATTTCTGTTGCTGTGGATCATCCTAGAGAGGGAGAATGCCTAGCGTACAGGAGGGAGGACGGAGAAGGGGAAGCTGTGGATGGTGGTCTGAGAAGACTTGGACGAAAAGCAATGGGCTGGGTAAGGAGATCGGACCTGGCTGCTGGCTGTGGTGGACTGTGACTTGGAGTGTGTTAGGAGAGAAGACCAGGAAAGGCTCAGAAAGGACAGGAGTGGACTCTGGCCGGAGTGGGAGAGTATGTAAAAGTGGGCCCTAAAGCATACTTGTGAGGTCCAGAACATAGCATTGCTGCGTGTTGCTGGTTTTCTGCTATTTTTGTTTGTGAAACCTGCTGACCAGTGCCCCATCTCTCTTCAGTGCTTGTCTGGTGTTAGCAGGTACCGCATCAGCTTTCATACAAGCGTGGATGTCTCAGTTCTGCTGTGATTCTTGTCAGTACTGCTACGGATGGAAAGTCTGTTTTGCAATTTTCTATAAGCCATTGCTTGTATATTATATATAAACTATGTAGTACACAGAAATCAAACCAAAAAAGGAGAATTACTAAATTATCAAAGTTGCACTGGAAGAAAATGCTACTGGCAGTCTGTGTAAGCATCGTTTCTCCACCGTTCGCTCATCATAGAACGGTTTGGGTTGGAAGGGACCTTAAAGATCATCTAGTTCCAGCCTCTGGCCATGGGCAAGGACCCCTTCCACTAGAGCAGGCTGCTCAAAGCCCCATCCAACCTGGCCTAGTGCATGCATTTTGTATGGGATCATCCCGTGACAGCATTGCATCATGACTTTTTCAAATGGGTTTGTTCCCAGTAGGACCTGCCCAAGTCTGCATGGAAAAGGGGGCTGCTCTCATGTCAGCTGGGCCTCCGCTTTGTGTCTGGAAGCCAAAAGGTGCGCAGGCAGTGAGGCTGGAGAGCGCGGCACAAAGATGTTGTGAAGTTTCGGGCGGGTGAATGGTGCTCTCTAGAAACAGATCCTGGCCTCCCACGGGCAAGAGCTCCTCTGGGGTGTGAGGCAGGTCAGAAAAACTTGGTCTTTTATTTATGAACAATATGAATTATATCCACCTCACTGGAGGTGTCGCAGCAGCTGCGTTTGAACATTAAATACTCTGGAAAACTCAGTATCCAGAGAAATGAAATTAGGGACCCAAACCTCTTGGCCTTAATCTACTTATATAGTTCTCTTTTCCCTGCAGTAATATTTTGAAGCTGAATTCAGTTGCATGTTTGCAGAGTGTTTTAATAGTGTACACTGAAGAGCACCAACCTCCCGGAGGGACGGCTTGCCGCAAACGAGGCACTGGAGAGCTCTGCGGAGCAGCAAGGAGAACAAAATACTGAGCGGTTGACTCCTGAAGTGAACTGGAGCTCCCCAGCATGGGGAGGGAGCGCTTGTCCTCTGGAAAATGTCAGCCCAGGACTGTGCTGGCACATGGATGCAGCAGGTACATCCAGGTTTATTGCAGGCCGTGGGATGCCGTCCCAAGGACATCGGTGAGCAGAACTGCCCCCGGCCCCACTCGACATCGTGGCGTGTGTGGAGAGCGATGCTGTGCAGCCTTCGCTGTTAGCAGCGTGGCCGCATCCAGCCCTACTCCCAGGGGACTGTCTGGCTGTATTAGTGTGCTCCTGATCAAATTCAGGGGAAATTGGGTAAGTCTTCCGTTTTGGTGATACAACAAAGGCAAAAGCTGAGGATGTTCGTGTTGCTCTGTTAGGAGCAAGGTCTCTTTCCTCCCGTGGGAGTGCTCAGAGTTGAGGCGCTGCTTTGCATGACTACTTAATTTTAACCCACTGTGATTTTTAGCAGTTCGCAGAGTATTTGGCATCTGGGCAGAGCACAGATCTCTAAGAGCCACCCCAACAAAAACTGCTCTACCTTTTGACAGAAATAGGTGACAACATGTTTATTTTTTAGAAAAAGGGTAACATACATCCATAATCTGTTACTGGTTACGGACTGTGACTTCCAGAGGTGCGTGCCATGGCAGCCTCAGTACGTAGCCACGTGAATGATGTGTTGCCATTTAAACTTCAAACGTGTGGATTGGGTTTTTTTCTTCCTAGTCTTGCTGATAGCATTCATTCCAGTCTGCAGCAGCTGGCTGTACATCTGTATTCCCTGGGTGTGCTTTGATTTGCAGTGAAAGACAAACATGTAATTGAGTATAGGATGTAGGATCCTTTTTTTTAATCATTATAGAGAACTCTTCAAGTGGAGTATGAAGGATAAAAGGGTAATTTCATACCTGAAACAAAAAAAATTAGTCATGAACACTTTCTCTTGTTCATTTTTTAGAGCAGTGGGTTTGTAAATGACCTGCATTATTAGGTTGCACAGTCCTTAAACACACGGCAGTCTTTGGGTTGTTCGCATTAAATGGTCTTGTTCCAAAACTGAAAGTAGGCAATACTCCAGTGATTGATCTCCTTTGTTTCCCACCCTGATCTTTTCTGATACATTAATTCCTGCTTGGAATCAAGTCCAGCAGAGTAGGCTGCAGTAGGAAAAGCTACTGTTTAAAAAACCTGCCAAGAACTTTTGCTCTAGTTGTGAGCAGAAACCTGGAACTGCAGTTTTTGAAGATGTAGACCTTCTTCAGATCACTGCAAATCAGTAACTCCACTGAGGATGACAGGATTTAAATCTCATCCCCCTACCCCCATAACTGATATAAAAATTATGGTTTGAAGTGATTTTTGAAAAAAATCTGTGTTATCAAATTCCACAGAAAATGTTTCACAGCTGCTCAGAATTTAAGGAAAGTTAATACTTCCAGACGCAGTCGAGAAAAATCTCATTTACCTCATTTTGAACCTAACGTACCACTGAAGTTAATTAAATGTAAGCTCTTAAGTCATTTAGTTGCTTTTGAAAATTTTACTTAATGACCAATTCCAGTTTTCCAAAGTATTTATTTTCATGTATTTCAAAAATTGTTACGACGCTTTTATTATGATTCAGCATTCCTTTGGTCTACTTGACATAAATATACAATAGTACAAATTTTATGTTAAATCTCCTTTACCTTACTAAAAAGAAAAACTTAGTCTTTTGTTGTTTTCATACCAGTAGAAAACATAACAGAGGGTCATCATGGGCTCACGAATAAGGGCGGGTAGAGAACTGGAGCAGAGAGACATGGGAAGACATTTCGGGGGTTTGCTAAGTGGAAGCGAAAGTTCTGTGCATTAGCAGTAAATGGGGAGGCGGCAGGGCAGCGCCGAAACGCTGCCTGCTGGAATCGCATCCTTGATCTGACTCTTACTGACAGGCAACAGCAATTGAGGTCTCCAAGGGGAAACGGCTGAAAGAAAAACAGGGTAAGAATTAGGTGAAGGGGAGAAGGTTGGCAGAGAAAACAGGTAACTGCAAAGTTAAGTACAAATTAAAAGTCCTTTTGTGTAATCTCTTGAGATCTCGTGATGACCAAGGCTGTAAAGGATTTGCCCTTGAATGGCAGAAGGGCACGGGGCAGGATGAGACCAGGGAGAAGCTGGCTACAGAGCAAACGTATGAGAGGGGGTGGATAAAAGTTCTCAAATGTAAAAAATAGCAATAGTTGGAAAGAGCAGAAAAGGAGAAGATTAAAAGGTTGACAGTTCAGGTGAAACACAAAACATTCTCTTCTGTATGACACTGCAAAGAAATGTTATCTAGGGGTTTTGGTAGCGGTAGTATCTTTTTTTTTGCAGGGACACAGTGCCGGTATTTTAACAAGGGCTGTGTCTAACAGCATTTGATATCTCCAGCTCAGGCACTCTGGGTTTTCCTGAAGAAAGAAGTTCAATGGTAGCACATTCACCTTGCCCTTCGGTCTCGGGGTTTCCGTCGCTGTGGGCGCTGGGGCTGCAGCGGTTGTGCTGTCGGCACGGTGAGCGTGAGAAGGCAAATTCCAGTTGCAGCAGAAATTCATGGCATTTATTTCAGTGGTGGGTCGTGGCGCGGGATCACAGTGTAACGAACAGCTACTCCTTGTGTGCTGGGCGGATTGGGAAACAGCTCCTCTGGCACCCGTCCCATATGCCTGTGTGCTTTTCCACCACGAGTCGCCCGTGGTGCACGCGTCCATCGCGATGCTTTGCAGGATGGTGAGATGATTAGAAAGAGATAGAGATAGGCCCCAAGTGAATTGTCCTGTTCCCATACAGGATGCATCGGCTGTGGTGGAGATGTTGCAGAAGTAGCCCCCAGCTGCTTATCCCACTTAATTTCGGGAATTTTATTGCGGTGGTTTGTCCTCAGTCTTGTTTTCAAGCTTGCCAGCACAAAGCAAAAGGAGTTGCCCAATTTGAACTCCAAAAGATGCTCATTTTATCGCTTACATCCCAGCTTGTCAGTGGTAATAGGGCAAGTTTATGCAATTCTCAGTGGACCTCAGATGAGCTGACCTCTTTCCAGTTTTAACCCGTTTATGAAACCAGTGGTCCAAACTGTTGGCAGCTAAATGAGTACATGCTCACAAGGCAGGGCTGGAGGGCAGATCCATGAAAGCTCTATGAAAGTATCGGTGTATTTGTGCGCTTTATTCCAAGACCACGTCCAGTATGAGTTGGTTCGTGGGTGAAAATATCCTCTCTCGGTCCAATAGGATATTATGATTTAAGTGAGGAAATGAAAAGTGGATTTAGCTGGAATAATGCAAACCACACTTGAGCGAGCTATTTACTCTTCAGGGGACTGAAATATTTTATTATTGGGCAACCAAGTGGAAGTAACACTGCAGAAGTTTAGTTGGGTATGAAATATCTGTTCTTACACAGCATTTCTAAACTGTTAGTCAAATGAAAGATAACAATGTTTTTTCCCATCCTGTTTTTAAAGTGGCCAGTCTCAGTCTCTGATTCTGAACAAACTGGGGGTGGTTTTTTGTCTTCAGTGAACAGTGGATGCAAATACATTTTGAAGGCAATTAGGCAGAGTATTTTTATTTTTGCTCACAATAAACTGCAAGCACAAAATTGGTGGCACAAGGTTGAAGGTTATTCACTAAGATTACATGCCACAAGTGCTTAATCCCTTTACCCACTTTTTTTCTTTTATTAGCAAAATCTTAAATTTCCAGAGGATCTCTACAGAATTCTAAGGGGTCGGATTACAAGGCTGAAAATACTTATGACTGGTGGCTCTGTGTGCAGAATATACTGCGTTAATTAGGTGCTTCTTGCTGCTCAGCTGTTCCCGGGTAACCTGCATCTCTCTCTCTCCTGGAGTCCCAGCAGCATCAGCTGCCCTGAAATACTGCAGATCAGCACGTCCTGGAGAAGTGTATGGCTGTCACAAAGCCATTTTCTCCCGCTGTTCTTCAACAGCATTGCTCTAAAATGGTAACAAATGACATAAAACTGCCAAATAGGTCTGCAGGGAACAAAAGGCCCGTTATTTCCCCAGTGGAAAGGAACATGTTAAACATCGCTTTCCTTCCCGTACCCCCCAGCTGCTGTTGGCGATTGCTGATCAAACTGCCGAGCGCTGCTTTGTCCTCCTCCGAGGCCACGTGTCCCTGCCACCTTCCTTATTGCCAGTCACTGTGTTTCTGAAACTGCCCAAACCGCAGAGGATAGCCGGGCGAAAACAAATCCAGCCACACGCGCAGAGCGAAGTTCTCGGTGTGGTCTGTCTCCACCACAGAGACCGGTGGGCTTTGCGTGATCTTCGTTAGCGAGTATTCACGGGACAGCTGTACAAGTGCTGCAGGAAGCTGAGGAGATGACGATGGAGAAGGGGGCTTGCTCTGCACCTTCTGACACCTGTTCAAGTCGTTACTTTCTAAGGACAATTTTATGATGTCATACAAGTTGGAAGCCGTAATTTCTGTCAACCTTGTCCTCGGTGTCCTCTTCTCTGGAAAAAGTAGAGTGAATCTTCACTGCAAGAGATCTCAGTTTTAATTCACCATGCCTGCTATAATAATAGAGGCAGTTTTAAGGTTAGAATAGCATATAGACAAGATGATAATTATTGCTCTGAAGCTCTTCTGGAGAAGAAGGCAAGAAGAAATTTTCCATTAACATTAAAAACAAATATGGGAGAAGGTGACAAATAAATGCTTCCACCATGTTACTTCTCCTTGATCAAAAGACATTTGCCTAATCCCAACATCTAACTGTCACATGATTAAAAATGTATGAGATCTCAGGAACATATAAAAGATTGTATATAGCAGCATAAGTACTTGATTTAAATGCATAATTAATAGCTTCACTCAGCTTTATGTTGAAATGTAAGATCAACAAGGCATATATCCAAGAGACGTACTGAAGTTTTTGCACCAAAGCAGCTTATTAGTGAAACTATGCTGATAACTTTTTCACTTTTAGACAGTTGGCTGAAGAGGAAAAAGAAGTTTGAAGCTATCTGTAAATTTTGGGGGGGGTCTTTGATATATTTGAGAAGCTAGTGAGTTAAAAAACTTCAACCCCCAAACCCAGGCACATCCATTATTTTAACAATTAACTTTTACTTACCAAGAACGTATTTGGTATGTAAAAACATTTAAAAAGTTGCACATTGATAGTGGTCATAAAGTGTAGAAAATTCTGTGCTTGCTGATTAGGTATCTAGTGTAAGTGTAACCACGTACTTGACCAGAAACCCACCCTGCTTGTGACTTGTCCCTGCAGAGAACTTCCATGGATTCAGAAAAGACAACGTACAAAGCTTCTGTAGGTTCAACTGTAAATTATGCATTTATATTATACCCAGTGCACACATAGAAACACCACTGCTTTCTGAGGTTTTGCACTTTTACCATATTAATTCAGTAAAATACTTAGAGTACCGGTTAATTTTAAGCCTGTGAAAAATACAGTTCAGTACTGGACCCAAACTTATTACTTTCTTGTTAGTTTTAGCTATCTTAATTTCTGCTTTTGAAGGAACATTAATCCAATTCACTTTATCTTTTTTTAAGTATATGCCAGGATTCAACTGTTTTATTTCAGTTTGGTAGCACTGAGTTGTTGTTTTGTGTCCTAACTGATCGTAATGACAGCTAAATGTCAGCTTCATTTATATCTTAGCTCAGAATGTAAACAGAAAAGTATACAAAAAGGAAAATGTTTTGTTACATACTCTGTGAATTATTTTTGCTGTGTACCTTATGCCAAACAGTTTTGATTCTGCATGTGACTTACAGTCCAAAAGCCATACCGATACATTTTTCTGATTAAATTATTTTCAATATTTTTGCATCCAGTGCAGAGAAAACACTGCTATTAAAATAAATGCATACACAAAAAAAAATTGGAACTTTGTTGAAACGTAATTCCATCAAGAAGAAAACCACAATATTTTTATACAACATTTTGGATATATTTTATGTCAAAACATGATCACCAGTCAAACTAGTGACATCTAAACCCAATACATTATTGTGACTTCTAAAATAAAAAATCAGAACAAAACTAAATTTATTATAGCTCTGCCTTCATTAAACACCATGTGTCGGTGATTTAAACACAACAAAACTCTAGTATTCTTCAAAAGTGTCTACTAAATATAATAAAAAGAATAAGAGAACAATTAACATTTAGTCTGTTACATTAAAAAATTGGATGTACATATTTCTATTGCCTGTTAGCTTTACCTAAGCCTTTTCAACTACTACAAAAATAAAAAGAAAACAAGAAAACTCATTGTTCAAAGTCAAAAACATTCAAATCAGTTGATACAACATTACAGTACAGTCAACTAACATCATTCAAGGTCTGCTTTTCTCAGTGTACGAGTCCTTAGACCAGTGTTACAAACCTAGTTCAATGCAGTTTCAAAACCGTATGTTAGCTTTGCAAGATACTGTACTCTACTGATGGCTTCAGAAGAATGGGGTTGTGCTACTTTTGAATCACAGGGTAACCCCAGCCTCTCATTAATTTTATTCAGCACTGTAGTTAGAACAGCATTAAGTTTAGCACAAATAACTAAAAAAAGGAAAAAAAAAAAAAGAATTGGAAGCTAGGTGAAGCTGCCATTTGTGTCAAACAATTGCGATACGCTATACTAAAAAATTCTGAAATATCCACCTGTCCTCACCGCTCTGCCACAAACTAGCAAAGTCAAAAATACAAAAGTCTTCAACTTCTCGTTTTTGCAGAATAAAGCAAAAAAGTCTTTGTGCTCCTTACTACCAGAAGCAAAATATCCTCTGAGTTACCACATGTAATAGCTTCTGGATGTGTCGACTTGGGTTGGCTTGGTCTCTGCAGAACCATCCTTGTCTTTTTCACTGTCACCTTCCCAGAGATTAATAAGTGGGGGGTAGAGCTCATTCAGTGGGATTGAAGAGGTCTTTTGCATATATTTTTTCAATGAGTGGTGGTAGTTTTTTCTCTTAAATCTTTTTGCAATATAAACAGAAATGGAGGCGAGGCTAATGACAGCAAACATGGATCCCATTACTGCTGCGAGGGCAGTGCTGGTTTCTTGGTCTGAAATATCTAGCGCAAAAGCTGCATTTTTTGTTGTAACATTAACGCAAGACTTCTGTGTTTGCTGATGGATATTTGACACAGTTAGACACACTTCATAATCTGTCGACGGTTGTAAATGCGTGAGGTTATATTCGTGTACATCAACCGGGACCCTAGCAGTGTACGTAATGTGAGGGTTGTCAATCTTCATAGTGGCCGATGACCATTTTAAATTGGAAGTCATGACGTTGGAATTAACTTTCCAAGAAACTAAGATCGAGTGCGATTCGGCTTGCTTAACGTAGATTTTCAGAACCTGAGTACCATCCAAAAGCGTTCCATTCACCCGGATAGTAGCGACCCTTGTGTCGGCCCCTTCTACGTTTTGAGCAACACAGGTGTATCTCCCAGAGTCTTCAACCTGGATGTTAGAGATTTCCAAGGTGCCTTCACTACTCAGCTTGTATTTGTCAGAGAGACTTTCAACAGTTACTTTATTGCCGAGAGGAGTGACCCAGTAAATTTCTGGCTCGGGTTCTGCCATAGCCCGACAGTCTAAAAACACTGTCATGCCAATGTCCAAGTTTAAGTGATTTGGGAAGGTCTCATGAGAGATCATCGGAAGACATTGTTCGCTTGAATCCTGTATTAACACTTCCTTCACCTGCTGTCCTCTGTATTCTGGAGGCATAGCGCAAAACATGGACAGAGGTTCCATGAAACGGATATTGGTTTTGTTTGAGTTGATCCAGTGAATGACACAGTCGCACCTGAGCGGGTTACTGTGGATACTGATCTCACGCAGGTTTGGAAGGGACTCTACCGTCTTTTGGTAAACTGCATTCAAGGCATTGTTGTTCAGCATCAAGCTCTCCAGGGCAGGAACGTTGCGAAATGCCAAACGATGTATGTAAGACAGCTTTGGATTGTTGGTGGCTTCAAGCTTTGTAAGTTCAGGTAGGTTGTCCAGCGCGTACCTGTCAACCGAAACGAGTTCTCCCATATTATTGATTCCAAGCTCTTTCAATCTGAGCATGTTTTTAAAATCACCTTCCTGAATTTTATGAATCGGATTTTTGTTGAGATCCAGGAATTTTAAATTTGGAACTTTCTCAAGTGCAAGCTGAGGAACTTTTACCAATTTGTTGTCATAGAAGGAAAGACTTTCAAGACTATCCAAGCCTACCAAGGCATTGCCAGGAATGTCTGTGAGATACATACCTGCCAAAACTAGACTCCTTAAATTTGAGAGTGGTTTGAAATTCATATCTAGTATTCCAATCACTGGATTTTCTCCAATCATGAGAATCTCTAAGTTAGGAGTAGAATCAAACCAACGGCTGTCAATAACCTTTAATTTGTTGGAGTTGAGGTGTAATCTCAAAAGATTCTTCAGGCCAGAGAATGCATTTGCAGAAATGCTGCTGATCTGGTTGTGATTTATATATAGCTCCTGAAGATTGCAAAGGTCTTGCAAGCAGTAGTCGGTCATCTCCGTTATCTGGTTTTCCTCCAGGTGCAAAGTAGTAAGTTGAGTGAGATTTGAGAGCCCCACATCTTTGATACTTGTGAAGTTATTTTGTGAAAAATCCAATTCTGTTAAATTAAACAGCTGTTGGAGTTCATCTGTGGTCTTTGCAATGTTGTTGCTTTGTAACAGAAGGACTTGAGTGTCACTAGAAAGATTGCTGGGGATTTTTGTTAATCGAAGGTCATTGCAGTCAACTGTCGTGGCTTCCCTGTATGTCGACTGTGGTGTAAACCATGGCCTGATTTCACATACACAAAGCTGTGGACATTCGTTACTCTGTATGGAAGACTCGGTTAAAGAAGTCAGTAGCAATTCTAGCACCAACTGGCAAACAGTTAAAACAACTCTAACCTTCGCCATGCTGGTCAGCTATTGAGTTCAGCTCCCCAGCCCCTTAAAATAACAACAGATTGAGAGGGTGATTTGTTATCAGGCAGAAAATGTAAAGCTTAAAGTTTATGGTGAAAGGCTTGGACATCCAGAAGGTGAAAGACGAATTTCTGAGTTTAGAGAAGACAAGAAATGGTCTGAGGACTCTCAGCTGCTCCTCTGTGTTCCACAGTCTTCTGCAAATCAGTGTCTGAAGATGTCCCTGAAAACAGATTAGGGTATATGTCATGCTCATCTCATACGCAGTTCATATAGTACTTAATTTCTGCATCCTTTAAAGAAAAATATCTGAAAACAATCATTGCTTAACAGTCATCTCTCTCAGGAAAATCCTGATCTGGTATAGTTAAGTTATGTAGGGTTTGGAACCCTCTTCTACTTGAGATTTACATGAGAAAACTCTCTGATAGTTCCCAAGTGAGTGACTGTAACAATGTATGCAGTCATCTGAAAATAAAACTTTTGGCTACCTTTCAGTTTTACTCTGCAATATTTGTTTGAGTGGCTCGAGAAATGCTAAAGATCGAGGATATGCTTGCAAGTGCAGCTAGGTCTCAAACGAGTGTTCACAATCCTGGTGGGAGTCAGGGTGCCAGAGCTGTCCCTGAGGCTTGGATTTCAGGTGTGTGGAATTAAGGCTCAGGAAGATGTTGGTTTATAAGTTTCAAGCCGAACACATACAAACTTTGCCAAAATTCATCCAAGTTAATCAAATCAGTTCCAGATAACAGCTTAGATTTAATCCAGCTAAGCACCAAACAATAACAGTAAATTTGATTAAATGAATGTACTGTCCTTATTTTAGCTGTTCGTGCTGCATTGTGCATCATATGTGAATTGTTTACCACAATTGCAAATTACTGTGTAAACCACACAATTTATATCTTTTTAGCCTGAAGTTATTCGTGGAAGAGTACGTTTAAAGTAACCCAACAGTGTCCAATGTACCTCGGAAAATCTGTTGTGTTGTGGGTCTTTAAACACATATTCAAGGAAAATCTAAGCTCTGAGTAAAATCTTTCTCATTCTCACTTTATTGAAGAAGTAAGCTCTGGGAAACAGTTTGTTATCTGCAAACCTATCACTGCTGCTGTAAAAAGCATGGATACAGTTTTGAGAGGTTCTGTATGTGTATGTGTAAAAATGTGCAATTTGGGGCCTGTGCTGTTAAATACAACAGCTGCCTGTCTGTCAGTTCAGAAGTATGTTGCTTCAGTGATGGTGATGCTGCGTGCTTGTGGTGGTGATTTCACATGCCTAGCTATATTTTTCTTGGCTCGTTGTGCATATTGATATTGGCAGATAAAAGTACACCTTTACAGTATTTCACATTGAAGGTTAAACAGGTTAGTGCATGTGTTCAACAAGCTTTGAATTAAATACAAAGCATATGCGAGCCAGGCATGTGACAAATCTGAATGAGGATTTAAAGAGCAGACCTCTTGAAATTTGAGGCGATGCTGTAAATCTCATGCTCTAATGCTTGCAGTTGAAACTTCTCAAACAAAAGTTTTGTCTTTTTATGTAACCAAAATAATCAAGTTGTGCTCTATCTGAGACAGAGTACATAACAATGATAAAATGTAATAGCAGAAAGCAGGAAATAGCGTCTTTTTCAATTAGAACATAGTGAAGCCTCAACCTAGCCAAAGCCCATAAAAGATATTACTATGTAAAATTATTGTCCTGGTTTCAGCTGGGATAGAGTTAGTTGTCTGCCTAGTAGCTGGTACAGTGCTATGTCTTGGGTTCAGTATGAGAAGAATGTTGATAACATGCTGATGTTTTCAGTTGTTGCTAAGTAGTGTTTATACCAAGTCAAGGGTTTTTCAGCTTCTCATGCCCAGCCAGCAGGAAGGCTGGAGGGGCACAAGGAGTTGGGAGGGGACACAGCCAGGGCAGCTGACCCAAACTGGCCAAAGGGGTATTCCATACCGTGTGATGTCATGCCCAGTATAGAAACTGGGGGGAGTGGGGCTGGGCGCCGCTCGGGAAATAACTGGGCATCTGTCAGCAGGGGGTGAGCAATTGCGTTGTGCATCATTTGTATATTCCAGCCCTTTTATTATTATTATTGTCATTTTATTATTGTTGTTATTATCATTATTAGTTTTTTCCTTTCTGTTCTATTAAACTGTTCTTATCTCGACCCAGGAGTTTTACTTCTTTTCCCGATTCTCTCCCCCATCCCACTGGGGGAGGGGGAAGTGAGTGAGCGGCTGCGTGGTGCTTAATTGCTGACTGGGGTTAAACCACGACAATAATAAAACTAAATACAGCTTTTAAAAATAGTTTTAAAATAGTCATCTAGATGACCAGACTAGGGCCTGTGGTGACAGGAATGCCATTTATACAACGCTTTTACTTCAAAATCCGATCAGCATATTAAATAATGAAATCACAGTATTTTATTTCAGATTATGATAAAATGCTCTAAGTAGAACACACCAAATTGTGGTTTTATTTTGGCATGCTGTTATTTGTTCTGTGGTTGTGTTGGAGGAAGGGAAACAGGAATGTTAGCCAGAAAGCATTTGACCCTGTTGAGTTAGATTTTCTCTCTGGTAGCTGAGAAGACTGCTGGAGGGGGAGAAACCAGATGTAGTACAAACATTCCTTCTCAAATAACTTCAAACTGATGGAAGAATTGAATAAGACATTAACCGTATTAAAAAAAAATAAATCCTAATGGCACCGTAATAGTAAGGAATATATTAACAAAGAGTGATGTGGAAGCTGGCATAAACTGAGTTATGCTGACTTTAATGGATGCTTCTCTCAATAACTATACATTTGTAGCTGTCCTGAAGTAGACGGTTCTGGGAATATTGATGACATCCGAAGTTTAATTGATTTAATTCCCAGTTTTTCAAATTATAGTATTTGCCAGTTAATAATGCAGGCAGTGGTTCCATCCAGTAACAATTTCAGACAGGTACCGGGGTGCTCTGCCACTACCCGTGGGCTGTTCCCCTGCCCCGGCTCGGCAGCCTCGGCTCGCCGAGGCACCGCAGGGAAGCGGCACGACCAGGGGCAACAGCCTGCACCAAACCAGATGCCACTACAAGAGGCAATATTGCACCAAACGGTCATGCCCTCGGAGCCTCTCCTGTAACTTTTTTCTAAGTAGATGAGGAGAAAGAAATCCATGCCTTACAAAGCTGAGGGCCCCAATGATGTTTTAGTACTGATTTAGTCCTGATGTAGTTATACGAATCATATAATACTTTAAAAATGAAACTGCCCGAAAAAGACTTCAAAGCTTCTTTTAAAATATGTCGGAGCACATCTAGATTTTGAAAAAAAATTGGAACTCGATCCTTCCTTTGTTGAATATTTATATCCTCTTACTTGCACATTACATTTATTGTTCATCCTTGGTAAGAAGGCGTTTCTGGTTTTATTGAATAGAGTTCTGGGTTTATGATCACTGTAGACATATGATTTTACAAGTTACTAGTGACACTTTCTCTTCTCTTCTCTAGCTATTTTCTACTGCAAATAGATTTAATTTTCTTTAACTGGAAAATGTTCTTTAGCAATGACCTGCACATTACTGTCTCCAGTCTCCCCAGCCCAGGGCAGCTTGGATTTATATTTTCATATAAATGAAAATCCAGTGTAATCAAAAAGTAAATTCTGATCGGCTCCACATGCCCCAGTCCATTTTAGTGCTGTGCTTATGTGAATGGCAGCCCAGAGGCCACAGCATGAGGGAAAAGCCAAGTCATGGACTTTTGCTTTAGCTGCTGCTTATGCTATAAAACCCCATCCGTCGCTCTGATAAAAACTAGAGGCAGCCATTATCGGTGAAAGAGTGCACTGGGGTTTTTTGTATCACTAAATGGCAATGGCTGCTTTTGTTCTGCCGTTTATATCTATATATGATACGCTTGACCATCTCAGCTCTCTGAGCGGTCACCGACAGCCGTCCCTTTGCCCCTGGATGTCTCAGCTTTCCAGTCATCGCAGTGTTGGCAGGACTGGTCCCAGAAACCTCTGTGACATTTAGTGTCCAAAGGAATAAAATAACATGATGATTTTTGCTGGAAGACTATGTTTTTGAAATCTTAGACTCTTCTCAGGTTCTGAAGTCCTATCTAGAATTACAGTCACATCTTTCCAAATAAAAACTGGACAAGATACATATGTAGGGGTTTTTTGGGGGGGGGGGGGACGACGGGGACGGTTTATTTTGAGGTTGTTTTTTTTGTGGATAAGCTGAAGGACAACCAGGTTTTGAAAACAAAATCTGTGGCAGTATGCGGTTCCAAATAGCCACCAATGAATAATCACCAAGCCCATATGGATAAACCGAGGGTGGCTCCTGGGAAAGTTCCCAAGTCTCACTAAAATCAGTGAGATTGCATTGAGAAGAATTGGAGTGTTAGTGTATGCGCCTTTCCTGCTAGACATCTCAGCATTTTGCCCAGCGAGATCCTTTTTGTAGTAAGTCGTTATTTTTTTTAATATAAAACTAATACAGTATGTCCCTGGTAGCCGAGTGCAGTCCAAGTGTGAGACAAGTCAGGGGGTCAGTTCAGAAGATTTTGGCTTTTGAAGGGCAGGGAATGTTTCTTAAAGAAACACTGGTTCCAGAACAGGAGCAGAGCAGTGGCTCTGGGCTTTTTGGATTAAGGGAGAATATCAGTCCTCAAAACCTCCCCTAGGACAGAGTCATATCACAAAATCTTTTTTTTTTTTTTCCTGAAAATGGTATTTAATATGGGTCATGTGATTGATGGCACTTCTTTTAATTCTGTGTTAAGAACTTCTTTTTAAAATACTGTGTGGGGAAACTTCCCCTGAACAGTAAGTGGGTATTATACCTTCTTTCAGGAGATACTGAGCTTGTAAAGGATAGCTTTTAGCATTCTCTGCCCTCCCTCTCATTTATTAAATTCCTATTTTCTAGTGTACCAAACCACTACAACAGTCATAACAGCTGTTAACTTGATATCAACAGAAATAATGGTTAATTTTATGGGAGAGATATGGAGGGAATTATTTTACTAGGGGCTAAATAAATGCATTTTCCATAGCACTTCTCAGTACCCAGTGCATTAAGAAACCACATTTCTGTCAGCAAGCAAACCCACAGCGGCTCTCTGGGATATTGGCTTGTTCATGTTTCCTGTGGGTGGAAAATGGGAGCATCATTCCTGCATCTCCCATCCTGGAAATGCAGTGGAGAGGTTTGTGTAAGGCTTCCCCTTGTGGCTAGGTTGTGAAAACTGTTTAATGTTGAGAATTTGTTTGGCCCAAGAAATCATAATGGCGGGTATTTGGTTATGGAGCAGAAGATCCTTTATTTCACCTTTCCTGTGGGGTGGAAAGAGGTGTGCGCTGGCAGCCGTAGCCTTGCTGATGGCTGTTAAGCGTTTGTCTAGTTCAGGTGATCCGAAGAAAAAGTACATTTAAGTCCACAATGCGGTACGAGGAGAATATGAAGGGACAATCGCGAAATAAACTGTTCATTAAAAGTGTTCATAGTTAACTTGCCAACTAGAAAAAAATCTATATTAAACATTTTTTCTTGGTAATAGGAAGACAAAGTGTTGTCACTTCCTTGACAACTGTATTAATGGTCACTATTAAAAATTGCTGAAAAAAGAAACAATATAGTTTGCACATGGATATTTGGATGTCAGTTTTGGAACAGTGATACTACCACAGAAAATCTTCTCTCTCCACAGTTAAGTGGTTTGTTCTTGCAAAATTTCTTTTATATTGCAAGTAGCATCAGCACAGATTTTGGTTGGCAGCCATATGTACTAAATGTGCCTAGGTAAAAGTTTGAGGGATCAGATACATGAAGAAAATTACCTCGGGCTAAGACAAGCAATTTATTCTGCACTTGCTGTGAGCCAGAAGCACACACTGATCCACAGTACCTACCCATCTCTCCACAGAAACATTTTCATATATTGAGCCTAAGTAATGTAGCTAGTCTTTTGGAAAATTGTCTGTTGTGCTAATGTTCTGCTAATGACTCGTGCAGCTTTCTTGTTTCCCCATCATCATCGTTTGTGAAACTACTGCCATATAAACACCCTCTGTCATCAGTCAGTTCGGGAAAACTTGTCCTGGGCTGCTGCATCCTGGATTCAGGTGGGTCATTAGGAAAATGCACGTTAGGCAGCCCGGCACCCGTGCCCGGGGATCTGGCGCGTGCTGCAGTGACCGAGTATTAGCGCCAAGGCGTAAGAACTGGTGAACGTTCAGCTAGAACACAGCGATCAAGAAGACTGAATTCAGACTGAGATCAGTCCAAAGGGTTACTCCACAGTCAGGGAGGGGAAGAGCCTGTTTAGACAGGGGACACTCAAAGAGGCTGGCTTGGTTGGTCTGGTGGAGATCTAGCCTGAAGAGCTGCTTACGCTGGAAGCGACGCTGGAGACCAACTGGCCCATAACGAGCTCAAGGTTGAGTTCATTACAGTCAGGTGAAGACAGTTTGACAAGTTTAAGGAAAGGGAGGTAAAAAGTGACTTGCCTTACTTTGCGCTTCAGTAGGGCCTTTGCAGTTCTATATCCACCCTTTTTCTATAGAGAAAAACCGAGCTATTGGTGCCATTCTGCAGGTGAACAATAACCTTTGAGAGTGCTTTAGGGGACAGAGAGGCGCTGAAGTACTGCCACACGAATATGTACGTGCAGCCACTAAATCACACAAGTAAGCACAACACAAAACCTGGTCTAAAATGCTGCATTATTAAAATCAGGGCTTACTCCAGTCAAGAGCATCAGTGACCTTGTACCTCCTAGAGAAAGAGGCTGGACTTGGTCTTTGAGTTTAATAACCAGGGTATTTACAGCTAACCTACGGAATGCGCTCCTTTCCCAGGAATCAAATTTACAAGTGCAATCCTGTCTGTTTAGAAAAATACTGAGGAATCATGCCTGATAGCAAGCCTTTTATATTGAGGTTTTTTAAGTCTCCAATGTCATCAGGAAATAAGCTATTTACAAGCCTGAATTGTGTAAAATACAGAAAAGTCAAGCTGAAAATAATGTGAGTCAGTTGAAAGAGCATACCAAAATCTGAAAATGGGAGCTTGTTATTAAAAGCAAAGACAAAAACAAGGGCCTAGACAACATGTAATAATGGTAAAAAGCTTCAAAACGCATCCTCAGGGATTTATAATATTTAAGGTTTGGGGTTTTTTTCCCTGCAAATAATGCCTACTTTTTCTTCTTGTCTGTACACACATTCCATCAAAATAAAGTCAGTGTTTAATTTTAGGGAAAGCGCTGGTGAGAAGGCGATTTGCTGTATTTCAAGACAACCTTAGCATGCTTTATCTGTGTTCTTTTGAAAAATACTAGTCTTATCTCCACAGAAGAAATGCAAAGAGCATCCTATTCATAATGCCAGCACTGCAAAAACAGCATATTAAATCTTTGAAATTTGTAATTTATTGGGGTTTATTCTTAAGACTTGCATCTGATACAATGTTTTTCATTAAAATACTGAAGTAAATTTGCAGGAGAAAAATTATTTTCATTCATACACTGATCTCCAGTACAAGGGGCTAGATAGCATGCAGAGTACAGCTACTGTATATTGATGACCCATCAAATCAACCATGGAATTGCAACCCAGCTTCTGTCATTGGTTTGAAAATCTCTTGCAAATTACCATTAACAAGTGATATTAGAAACATCAGGAATAATAAGTGCTTTCCAAACAGTGGGTTGTCAAATTATATAGTCTGTTTGTTTTTTCTTTAGGAAAGAAAAAACTCATAAAACCATTTAAAAGCCTTGAAAACCTGAAAGGCAAGACAAATTTGTACAGTACTAACATTCTTACATTAGAAACCCAACTTATTATCCACTTTCTTCCTATGTTTACTTTCATAAGATAGATTAATCTTGGGACAGTATGGGCTGTTCTTTTATTGCCCGTGACTCTAGTTTTCATGTCCTGCTACACAGGGTCTGCCCCTGCTGAGTGCGAAGGCAGTAATAAAGCTTGTATTTCATTCAATGGAGAAGAATCATATCTGTGGTCATCCTCATTCCACGGAATTACCAGATAAAATTATTTGACTAGATCAGCTTTCCTAACAGCCATCCAAATAACTTCCACTGTTAGGTTAAAAGCCAGTTTCATGAGACCCCTTCCTTGCAGCTCTTCCCTTCTACACTGAAATTCAGGACAACTACCTGCAGTTGATAGAGGACAAACCGCTGGGGAAATTGTTTCATTTCCACCTGTACATGCTGAAATGCATTCATAGCCTTCTGTATATTTTAAATGCGAGGAGAATTTAAACCTAATTGGTTTTAGCTTATACAGTGTCTAAAATTTACGGAGCATAACTAATTTTGGAAGACCTGTTCCAACTATTTTTTTGCATTTAGTGTATCTGCTGGCTGAAGAATGAGAGAGGACCAAGACTACAGAAATACTGCTTCGTCTTCTAATCATATTTAAAGGATAGAAATGGAATTCAGTCTTGGCATGCTTGGGATCTCAGAACCACATGGAAGGATCTGAACATTTTGTTACCATGGGGGCACCTACCTCATGAGTATTTCATACTAGAACAACTTGGATAATCTCTGCTTCTTACTATCTATCAAGATCAGTACAGTTTAAATAAAAATTCAAAGAAAGAGAAATAGCTCTAAAAGAGGAACAAGGGCATTACGAGATTGGGTTGGATTTTGGAGTAGAATTTCCTTTTGGTTTTTGACTGCGCTGAGAGCCAAGGCAGCTTGGCTAGTGGAAGTGAAGTGTTAATAATAATGAAATAAGGAGCACACGAGAAACATTTTTAGCCACGAGAAATATGGATGCCAGAACTCCACAGGATTTTCACAAAGCAACAGAAAATCCTCTTCCTCTCTTTTTGCTGACTGGCTTTCTGGCAGTGTGATTATTTTGCTTCCTACACAGTTCTAGATCAAACTCCAGTTTTATGAGTCATTCAGGATCCCCCACAGTTGGGAAAGACCCCGGTGTGTAAGTAGTTGTTACTACCATAAAGAATGCCAAGAAATCCTGTGCTAGAAATGGTAGCCAATAAATAAAAACTGAAATGAGTCAGTATCTCAGTATGTATTTATAAAATCAATATAATAGTCCTGGCTGTAAGAAATGCATAAGACTTGTTATTAAAAAATTGTATGCACACATGTGTGCATCTGTATATGTAATAAGCCAGCCATCTAGAACTTCAATTGTTTATCTTCAAGCAAGAAGAAAGAGAGTTCTTTTTCTGGTCCTTGTTACACTCTACTTTGATAATTCCATTTCCCGTGGCTGTACTGTGTGTTTAATTTTCAATTATTAGTGATTAAGTATTAAACTGTATTTTACTGTTAGCCTACATCTATGCAGTTTATACATGTAGCATGCTTCCACAGACTTCAGCCATTAAAATAAAATAGACTTTTATTGATTTTTTTTCCCTAGGAGTTATATGCTTGCAAGATCAAATTCTCTATTTCTGAGCTATATTTACATATAAATGTTAAGAAAACCATATATTGACTTGACTGATATGGAGACACCTTACTGTTCACTCAAGACTGTGAACATACCAATAACAAAATAAATGGATTTATCATGGGAATTGCTGAGATCTAATAAAAAGGCTGTTAGCACCAGGACAAAGATTTGGAACTCAACCAAGTCGAGATGCAATAGAGGTAATTCCATTAAGTGGCCACAGATTTGGTTTTGGTACTACTCTGAACTAAGGCTTTACTCTGATCTAAGAAAAAAGTTGTTTTCTCTCCAGTTAGTTAGCTGTATTACATGACTCTCCTCTACCCCATTTCACAAGGCTTTCTGCACTTTTGAATGGGCTTCTATGTGAAGTGCTTTCTTTTTTCTGAAGACCTCCTTCTTCCATTCACAACTGATAACCCAACGTACCATTACACTGTAATGAGAAAATACGTGCTTTATGGAGTATATGTTTTCCATCATTATTTCATCCCAAAATTGTTTAAGTAGTATCGCTTGGAACGTAGAGCAGGTCATCTGCCATGTCATCAGGAAAGGAAGGCTCATTCAGCCGAGAATGGCGAAAATGTTAACAGCCTATATTTAGCTATTTTCCTTTATCTCAAGGATCACCTACATTTTGAGACTAACTTTGTTTCAGGCAGAAAACAGATCACAATCTTGCTTTGAGAAGTTCATGAGATGAAGAGAGAGAGAAAATAAGTCATATTTAATGTATTTGTATGTTTAAGAATAGACCTATAAATTGTTCCTTTAGTTGTAATCCTCAGTCTTGTCATGGCAAAGTCAGCAGTTTTTCCACAGATGGGTTTATTTCATAAGTGCTTGAAAAATATAGAGGTACTAAAATGCTGCCTTTTGCAGAAAACATAGGAGGAGTTACTTGTCTCAAAATTTTAAGTTACTGATGCTTTGTAGATAAAGTCTTTACCTAATTAAGGTGATTCATTCAGGCCCAGTAATGTTTAATTTGTATATACTAGACTTGTTTCTCTTCAAGGGGGCAGAAAGATAAAGGAAAACATTTGTCAATGAATTTATAAAGAACACTTACTCTGGTTTTACTTGGTGCCTTATACTATGATGAAACCATTTTGAAGACCTGTTTTCAAGCAGCTAAAAACTTTTCTTGTTGTAATTGGTTCACTTAACTGGTTGTTCATCATTTTTGCAATGCATTTACAAGTCACTGCAATGCCTGTTATGAGTGGTGGATCTCCGTAACTATCAATATTTACTCCATTTCTGTTAACAGTGATGGATCATTTGTAATTTAAAAATTTAGCAAGGCCAATCAGTAGCTCATCTGCATCCTAGTAATTATATGCAGCACATTAGCGAGGTATGCATTTACTAGGTATTTTTGGACTTGCTTAATCAAATAAATCGTATGATGCATGAAATAACAGAAAATGTAGGATTCATTATATCAACAGTAAACACTTTCAGATTACAAAAAGACAATCCAAGCTTTGATTGATATTTTATAAAACCCACAAAATCCTATTCTACCAAATTTTGGACAAGCTCAATAATTCTCTCTGAGTAACTTCCATGTTTTTCTTAGAAGTTACTTAGTCTGATACTTCGCCATGTTGCTGACCAAGCCCTGAAAACTACAGAAAACCTGGGCTCGCTCCAAGTGGACCAAGTCTCTCGGACCACACGGAAACACGGGAGCTGAGCTGGCGCTGCGGTGCGCGTCCTGGAAGCGGAGGTTCCCTGTGCAGGGCTTGTCGTGCTGCTGCAGTTGGGGATTCGCGAGGAGTTCAGCGTGAATCCGGTTTTCACATAAAGACAGACTCCAAAGATTGCATTTTGCTTGATGACTCAAGTTATGTTGACTATACAAAAGTAGTTATAAATCAAATAAAATGAGGCGTTGAGGAGTATATGATATATCAGACTCCAGTACGGAGGAGAAACCCAGGGAACATTTCCCACGAACTGAAACAGCCCTTAGTCTTCTCCA
The DNA here is from genome assembly GCF_000737465.1 of Haliaeetus leucocephalus. Lineage (NCBI taxonomy): Eukaryota > Metazoa > Chordata > Aves > Accipitriformes > Accipitridae > Haliaeetus > Haliaeetus leucocephalus. The sequence goes on from NW_010972438.1 coordinate 2,563,543, forward strand.
AACCATTAATGGTATCTTTACAACCTGACTCTGATAAAATAAGGACTAGTGACCTCTGGTGAAATACTCCAGTGAAAGGGACAAAGACAGCAGTTACAGAGATGGAGATCTGGCTTAACTGCACTGTCAGTGGTGGAGTTTCTCCAGTTTTGAAAGGTACTTACTGAACACAGGGGAATCTGGTTTTGGTCTCAGCTATAACCTTATAACGGCTTTGGTATTGTGTATATGAAACCAGAACTTGGTATTTCTGGAAGGTAGTATTCAATACATGCACAAGGAACGCCAAATGGACATACCAGACAAAAGTCTCCTCTCTCCCAGTGCCAGCTATACCATTTTTGATCCCAGCACTTGACTTTCAGACCTCCTGCCTGTCTACAAAAGCAACTCTTTCGAGATGAAGCAAGTGACTCCCGGCTGACGATGCTGCTCTCGGGAGCAGAACGTGCCCGGCCAGGTCTGGGGACCCTTTGGGACCTCCCAGCTGGTGGTCCCCAGGGAAACGGGGCCGGCACTGTCCAGCCGGGACTCGGGCTGCCGGCTGGACGCGGCGGTGACGGCTCCCACCCGCAGCGGTGGAGAAACAAGCCGGTGGGTCGATCCTGCTCTAGCCCTGCTCCTGGAGCATCGCGGCATGAAGAGCGTCACCCACCCCGACGCCTGCCTGGGGTTTTGCCCCCTTCCCACGCGAGAAGTGGGAGGGAGCAGCTGCACGGGTCCCCGCGGAGGCGAGCGCTGCCGCCCCGGCGTTTCCCAACGCCGGAGGAACCGGCGAGAGGCAAACCCTGCCAAATACCTTGAGGGGGGGCTTGGCTTCCAAAAGCGGCTGGGACTCTGCTCTAATCAAAGCTGACATGCATCAGTTGCTGGAATCGCCAGTTTGTTAAATTAAATACCTGGGAATGAGATGCTGACAATCTTGTGAATTTCTAAATAAAACCCATAAGTAATCTTTGCTTCCAGTGTTCAACGGACCGCTTCGGTCTGTGAAGCGGCCGGGGAAAATACTGTCCTGTGTTACCACAGAGGACTAAAGGGCAGCACCTCGGGAGAGAGAATTATGTAGCAAGACCACTGTACCCAATAAAATAAGGGAAAGAGCTGTTTCTCTATGGCACTTTTATAACTCCTGTGCATTCTCAATACAGCATCCTGTTAAATATATCAAGACCGTTACTTACAATTGCTTTGCCCTGTTGCTCTTTAAGTTAAAAAGAGCAGAAAAAAGCAATTGGTATCTACTCCATCTCAAATACTTGATCTTTAGAAACTGTGCTCCAGGTTAAAACTAGGTCCCGTTCTTTTGATAATTCAGCCAGCTGGAAAGTCAAGAAGATGCTGGCTTGTATCACCAAATTAAGATCTTGCGAATTAGCAGGTGAAGAAGTTATGACAACATTTTGCGGTAGAATTTAAGAGACTAATTCTCTTCCCACTGATGCCAAAGACTTCTGCTGTCTTCAACAGGAGGAGAATTAGGCCAATACAAAATAGGCCAATCCAGTATTTTCCTTCAGTGCCATATGTAGAAAAATGAAAGACAACATCTAAATAACAAAACAAAATTTGAATGAAGTTGCAGGGCTTTAAGCAGCAATGAGTAAGAGAATGTGGTTTAGAAGAACTTTAATCTGGGTACCTCTTAAACCTGCATGGAGGCACCTGACCTTATGAAGTCCATTAGTGGAGGACTTTAATTACTCAGCTGCAGGAAAAGAATGAGACTGGAAAAATCATTTACTAACTCAGGCACATCCCTCAGTAGACTGTTTCATATCAAGTAGTCCTTTGATTTCTCTTTGCAGATTTGAGCACTGCGAATCTTAGAGAAACACCATTATTTACTAGTTTTATGACATACCAGCAAAATCAGTTTCTAAGCCAGCTCTGGGATTTTCTTTACTTTTGCCCATCTTTCTTCCCACAGCGGGTACATGTTAGTTGTAGAGACAAAGAGGAGCATGGGAATATTTTTTGGTGTGCTTTCTTGGATTTCCGCAGATGCTCCTGACGGAGCAGGCATGGTGGGGGCTGGCACCTTCCCGCCCCCGCTCCCCCAGGAACCCAGCAGGCATTGCCAACCCGCGTAAGGCAACCGGGAGAAAAACTATTTCAACTCAAAAGTTCTGGTTTGTGTAGACCTCGCTGTGCTGCAAGTTATTTTTAAGAAAGATGTGGTTTGTGTTTGCTATAGCGTTTAAGGCCTGATCCTGCTAATTACTTAACTGCTCTTGACTGGAGCCTGGAATTTGCGATTCCTGGGAGCATCGTGCATCTCCCGTGATGGCATTCCAACTGGGAGAAGATGCAAAAATCAGCTGTCATGAGGCTGAAATGCAGGTTCCCTGTCAATTAGCATTATATAAACAGATAGGAGGGGAAATGGATTTATGTGCTTCCAGAAACTTTACATAGGTTTTCTTCAGTCCTGTGTCTACAAAATGTCTGCCAGGAAAAAATCTGGAGCTTGGCACGATGAAGCCTCACACGTGTATTGTTCGTGTAACTATGGTAACCTACAAATGCCACCAGTGTTTCCATTTCATACACAAATGAGGGGACAGCTGTGGAGACCACATGTCTGCCAATGGAATAATATATGTGAACTAGGATGGCTTGGTCAGAAAATTACAACTCATTTATATTAATCAGGGCTTCAAAGAACAGTCACCTCCGTAGTTACAAAGTGTGCAGTAAAAGAAAACGATCTCTATTTCTGAAAATGTTTGGCTCTTCAGTAAACATTCTCAGCATCTTGCTACTTTGCTGGTTGAAAAAAAAAAAATTAAATGCTGTTAACAACCAGTGCTCTTCTATAAATGTCACTTAACTTTTTTTCTTTGGTTTTGTCTTTTTCTGATGCCTGATCCTAGACTGAGCCTGACACAAAGCCCGACCTGGGATCAAGCATGCTCCAAGGCGTTTGCCTGGGGAAGCAGCAGTTCCAAAAGAGGCAGAAATAATGTGGCATAGAGCTCTAACCCAGCTGCCAAAGTGAAGGAACCTTTTTTTTTTTCACTCATCAATATCACAAACAGAAATAAAAGCTTCAAAACAATTCATACAAGAAATTTAAAAAATAAAAAAAACCAAAACCCAAAAATTATTGCTTAAATGAACTTGGAGCTTATATCATCCCTAACAACAACAACAACAAAAATCCGTAGACACAATAATGCAAATAAATTACCTTTTCAGTAAATATTAAACTATGCAAGCTGCAGTACCAGTAATACTTGACTGGGGTTATGATTCATCCAAGGTGCTTTAAGTGTCCCTACAAAAAAAAATAATCAAGAGCTGCTAGCTGGCGCCTGCCTTGGCAGCAGCAGCCTGCTGACAGACGGATGCAGCAGGAATACAGCAGGCCGATTAGCAAAAGTTTTCCCTGGCTTCTGCAGTGCCACGATACTGTATCGAAGTAAAACAAAAGGCTGCAGCATTACCTCCGCGTGGGCTGCCTCCTCCGCCACCGCGCCGCGCATCCCGGCAGCAATCGGTATTTCTTCAAATACCGAGGGGTGCTCGCTGTTTATTTACGATACGACGATGAAAGCTTTTAACTAGTGCTTATTTAAGCGATCACATTTTCTCCGCGAGTCGGAATCAGATGCACGTATGGCTGGTTTTAAACCAGGGCTTCCCAGCCTCCAAGCTGGATCCGTGCCTACACAGTTGTCTGAGCCCTGGTAAATCAGACTGAACAGAAGTTTCTTTTTGCAGCATAAGTCTGGATGCGCTTAGCATTATTCATGTCCATAAAAAAAGGTCTTTTGATGGTTAACATTGAAAAGTTTTTATCCTTTTATAGTCTATGCAACTTGATACAAAAACGTATTTCCTTCAATAATCAGTAGTAGTATTCACGTCTGTTCTAGGTGAATGGAAAACACATTATAGTCATCACAGTAACTGGTCCATTAAAGTCCAGAATACCTACTAGGCTACGTAATTTTACAGGGACTCAATAAAATTTTATTCGGATAACTTTTCAACTGTCGAGACAAAAGTTAAAACCTCAGCTCTCGGAAAGCCGGGGTACGACAGGCTGCCACAGCGCGGTGGGACGGGGGGGTCTGGGGGGCTCCGCCGGTTTGCCGGGGCTGAGGGGGTGTGCCAGAGCCCCCAGTCCCGTCAGACATACCAAATCCTGTACTCCGAGCCACTTTGTCATCTGGGCAGCTTTGTGCACTGGGTTTTCTCTCTCTCTCTGCCTTTTAAATTAATTTAAATTCCACCTTGCAAGACTTTTGGACATACTTTGGTAGGACCCTTCAGGCAACAGTCGGGACCGATGCAGTAGGTGACTTTGGTCATTTGGAGCGTGTGTGAGATCGCCTCGCGTACTGCTAAAATATTCCCCGTAAGAGGTTTGGAGTCGCGTTCGGCATTTTATAGGGATCCTGTAAGTCTGCAAGGAAGGGGCTGAAGGGCTCACAAACTAGTTTTTATTGAGGAGATTCATTACCTGGGAACTACCGCGCAGCTCCGGGACAAACCCAGAAGCATCCCGCACCTGATCTCTCGCCAAAAGAGAGATCGTTTGGACAACGTTCTTTTCCACTTCGAGCTGGATTCTGTGACTTTTCCTTCCGTCGCCTAGCGGGAAAACCCGCACCGAACCCAACCCTAAATAACTTGGGAAAGACGTAAAACCCCAGGCCGACATCTGGGGGGTTTCTCCCGGTGAGGCAGAGCCCGCCGGCACACCGCGCTCTCTCTCCGCGTCTCTCCGAGGGGCTGTCGGGGTGGTGGTGGTGGGGGGCGACCCCCCCCGGCCCTCAATAGCCCCTTTGACAGCCCCCAACTAAAGGGAGGCGAGCCGGGCCGCCCCTCCGCCTGCCCCGCGGATCATTTTCGGCAACCGGCTTCCCCCAAAAACCCAACCAGACCCAAAGCTCCGGGTGCCGAGGGGAGCCGGCCGCCCTGCCCGCCCCACGCCGGGCTCCCGAGGGCCGAGGCCGGCGGGGTCGCCCAGGTGCGAAGCGGTCGCTCCGCCAGCATCGCCCCCCCCGGCCCCCGCCGCCGACAATGAATTTGGCCCCGGGAGGAAGGTGGCGGGGCCGCCGGGACCGGGCAGCCCCCCGCTCACACTGCGCCTTTATGCCATTTTTCTGAAGGGCTATTGTTACCCTAGAAGACTCCTTGTCTTTTCAAATTCCTCCGCCTGAATGGATGAGGCAAGACATCTGCCAGGATACACTCCCCATTTGCATGCAAATGGGAGGTCGGGGACGCTGGCAGCCCTGCCGCACAGCCGGCCCCGGCTCCGCTACACCCCCACCGGTACCCGACCCCCCCCCGGGGCCCCAGGTACGAGGTCCGGGAAAACGGGCCACGCGGTCTTGCAAAAAAAAAAAAAAAAAACCCCAACACACACAGACAAAAAAAAAAGCGGCGATTAACAGCAAAACTAACCCGGGGGGAAGCGGAGCGCCCGGCGGGGAGGAGGGCGAGGCTGCAGCCCCCGCTGCTCCGCCGAAACACCGCAGTCCCCCCCCTTTCCCATCGCCCCGAAGCGTTAAAATCGGCCCCCGGCGCCGGGGGGGGTACGAAATCGCCGATCGCACGGGGAGACCGTGCTGCCCGCTGGAACTTTGCCGGCCGGGACCCGGGGGGCGGAGCGGCCGGTACCGCAAACTTTCCGCCCTCCCGGCCCCGTTCGGGCCGGACCGGGCCCCCCCCCGGGGATCCCCCACCCGTGTCCCGCCCCGGCCCTCCTCCCGCATTCCCGTCTCCCTCCCGTTAAGGACACACTTACCGGCCAGCGGGGATGGCTGCCCGCCCACCCGCGGTTCTCCCCCGGGGCTGCGCGGGGGGCGGAACATCCGCGGCTTCCCACCGCGCAGCAGGACTGCGGGAGCGGAGGCGGCTCGTTAAGACGGCGGGTACGGAATTCCGGAAGAATCCTGAAATTCCTGCCTTCCGAGGAAAGGCGGAGCGGCGGGGGGATGCGGTGCCGCTGCCCGCCGCCCGCTCTGAGCCGCCGCCGCCGGCGCGCACCTGGGTAGGCGCCGGCGGTCAGCTGACGGGCTGCGCTCCCATTGGCCGCCCCGGCACCATCCGCGCGGGGGGGG
>NW_010972438.1:2569636-2604144 GCF_000737465.1 Haliaeetus leucocephalus
CCCTCCCGCGCCCCGCCCCGCCCCGCGGAGGGTGGTGGGGTTGTAGCGCCGGGTTGCTCTGTCGTTAGGTTTCAGAGTTAACAGCCCCCGGAAAAAAAAGGATTGACTCGCCTCCTCCCTTTCCGGCGGCTGTTGGAAGTTATTTATGCGCTCCAGAAAGGTTGTGGCATCGCTGATACTGCGGGCCGTTTGGGCTGACCTAGTGAAGAAAAATGTCACCCGTCGCCGTACATAACGCCGTATCCTAAAGCAGAGCGCGGACCTGTCGGGGAACGCTGCCGGGTAAACTTTCCACCTCCCCTCTGAATCCTGTTCCTAAATTTTTGACAGACTTCATTAAAAGGCACACAAAGGTGTAATGCCGAAGCACCGCGTGTTGTAGCCGCCTTCCAGGATTCAAACATCTGATTTTCTGTCCTCTGTAAGGAGGCGGCAAACCTCCAGCCGTGGAGACGAGGCAGCGCAGTGCTGCTCGCAGTGGTAGCTGCTGTGCTGCAGTCGCTCGCTGTGCCCCGAGGCGAAGCGCAGGGCATTGCCAATTGAGGCGTTTAAAGATAGGGGAAATTTTCCTATAGGTAGGTAAAGCAGCATTACTCGCTGAAATTACATCCACGTATCCTCTATGGCTGCTTGACTGACAGATTGGTGAATTAGCTAGGAGAAAAATAGGCTAGGACTTCAACCCTAAGAGCCATTTGAGCCTGAAATTTAAGGATTTAAAGCTGTCCATGTAAGCCCTCGGATATGTTCAGCTACCCGTTCTCTCCCGGTTTTCTGTCTTGTCTCTATTTTCAGTTATTTTAGCATGGAGCTACTGACCTGCGCATTTCCCTGCGTTTTCTTGTCCTGACCTCGGTCCTTACCCGCTTCGCTGGCCGAGTTCCCCGCGGGCGCTGGGGGGGTTCTGCAGCTGGGTGGGCGAGCACCCTCTCCCCAGCCTAAAGCCTTCAGTGCCGCCTTCGGGGGCTCCCCTCAGGTATCGCAGTACAGCACACGCACAGTCACACAAGGGCGCGATACCCACAGAACTAAGGGTGCTCCAAGCACGAATCCTCTGTCTGATGCCTCACGTCGGATCTTAAGGACAATTAGTCTGTGTTGGACAAGGAGTTTCTGGCTGGACTCGACGCCAAAGCTGAAGTTTTTGGCAGCAGTATAGCAGTCAGCTTTTCTTCATACCTTTAAATCTTTATTTCCTATTTTTTTAATTGCTCACTTAACCAATGGAAGGGAAAGCTGTCACGGGAGCGTGCTGTACTGCCTCATCCCTCGTGCCCTTTATTAGCATAAGATAATGGGAATTCTGCATACCTCAACAGGCAGCCCTAATGCTTTTGGTGACAAACACCCCAACAAAGCAAGCAGCCTGCAAGTACGTGGGATCATTTTCACCCTCATGCCCTGCACGAAGCCGTTGCGATCACGTAGGCAGAGTTTGCTGAGCACAGGCTGGCTGAAAAGCTGCTGGTGTCCAAGGCGGGCTGAGCTCAGCACCTCCTCCTGGGGTATACCAAAGTGATACCTCCTCAGGAAATGGTTTTTAAAATTGGTTTAAGAATTACCAGTGAGGAAGACCCTTAATATGAGTTAACAATAAGTTAAATACGTAGCAAATACGGTCTTTAGTTAATGCTTCAGATTTCCTCTCGAGGCAATGAATTTTTTTCCAAAAGTCCAAAAGGTCATTTGGATGACATTAAAAGTAAAGTTTTTCATATTTAAGGAAATTGAATTTTCAGAAGGAACTCATCAATGTCATCCAGAAAGCCGCTCTTCCTTCCACAGCGTCTGTTCTCATCAGCCCGGATGTTACTTTTCCCATCTATCACTTATTCCTGATGTGGAAGTAATGTAATAGTGGATGCTTCTTGGAAAATCTGCTGTGTTGTGAATGGCTTCTGTTCTCTGCTATTTTCAGGGCAGGGAATTTATTTTCACTTTCTCAGTGGAGCAGATCCATCCTTTCACATAGTATTAGTTACACGCAATCATCGTGCTCCTCTCTGCAAATATTTCTTTTGCCACAGAGAGAGAGAGAGAAAGGATGGGCAGCCCCCATGCAGCCGTGTCCCCCGTGGCCTTTTAAAGGGCGTTAGTGTTTTGAGGGAACGGCCTGTGCTTTATTTTTCACACACGCTAACAATGTTGTTGCTCGTGAGGCTTGTCTGGGTTTTTAGGAGGGCTGCTGAACCCGTCCTGTATGCATACAGCAGCAGAAGAGAGCCGTAGGTTTGTACGAGGCTGGCTAGGGGAAGAGTGTTTTCTGTCTTTAATTTTCATGTCATTGCAGGCAACGCTGTCTGCGTTCCAGGCTTCCACTATTTCAAATTACACGCACAACAGGCCCCTCTCTCTGCCAAGATTCATAAGGAACTCGTGAAACGATCACAAATAAGCTTTTAAACCAGAGCGCGCACCTTCGAACCCCAAAGCAAGCGGGATGGGTTGCCCCATCCTTGCTCTGGGCGGTCGCGGAGCCCTCGCGGACCCTCTCTCCAGGGCTGCGGGGACGAGCATCACCCTGCGCTGCCTCTCTTCTGCGGGACGGGGATGGCACTGCTGCTCCGGCGGGGAGAGGAGGTGGGGGTTAGTGTGGTGAGAAGTTGAGGGGAAATTACGTCTTAAAGAGTTACGCCCTCTGAAATACTCATTTTTTTCTAAGTGAGACAAGTTCTGTAGGTGGATTTAAAATGCTGAAAAGCTGTTACGGCCACGGCAAACAGTTCCCTTGTCTCGGTGTGGAGCGTCCGTTCTGCATGGAACCAGGCAGAGGATCGGGACTCGGTTCCCTGCTGTTACCTCTTTACCTGCCGGTACTTGGCTGCGGGACGTCAGACCCAGCGGGGAGCGGAGGTGCGACCCGGCAGAGAGCAGCTCTGCAGCACGGGGGATGGATGCACAGCGGCGCCCGGACAGTGGCCAGAGCAAAACATCCACAAAATTACCTGGTTTGGAAGAGCACCTGGGACGAGGCGCGTATCAGGTACAGTTATCCCATCGCCACACAAGCCATACGCTAAGCTCCCGTACTGGGTCCTGTGAAGTTTGTCGTGTTACAGGCGTTGTTCATTAGTCGTTAAATCCCATTCCCCGTCTTTGACCTCCCAAGGTTTTTCTTGCAGCGCAGCGGGGACACTCGCCTTGCATAGAGAAGCGAGGCGGGATTTGTAGGGGCCGTACGGGACTGTGCCGTCCCAAAGCGTGCACAGTTCATCTCCTGCGGCACGTGCGCTCCTCTGGCCGTGAGGCTGGTTTGGGATGGTGAGGTACAGGAGACCCTGTACAGCCACGTGATTAACTCCTGACTGCGCTGACCATCTCGTCAGGCTGCCTGACGGGTCAGTGTTTCGGGAGTGCTGCAAAACTTCAGAGTTTTGTAAGGATACCGAGTGGTAGTTCATGTCTTTCTTAAAATTCAAGCTTCTAGAATGATACTTACTAAGAAAATGCCAGCTTCATTTAAAAAAAAACCAGGTTTCATTCCTTCTGATTGCATAGAAAAGCTTGAAAGGCATAAACCTGATGGACCTAAACATGCAAACAAAAATGAGGCAAAATATAGTAAGCATTAAAATTTTACAATCTTAAGCTGGCGTCTGCGTTTCTAGGCAGTTTTCACAACATTAAAACATTGCGAATGAGAATAATGTGGAGATGGAAATTAAAAAATCTTTCATTCCTACAGACTACAAATGAATATTTTTGTACAGTAAAGAGAAGCAGAAGTTGTTTTTTTCCCCAGCCTGGTATCCGTAAGGTAGCAAGAGCTCCAGGGCCTCTTGGACTGAGGGGAAGGTTTACACTGAAGGAGAAGCAGAGCAGATTTTCCTCTCTGTGTCATCTCCCATGAACTGCTTGAGGTACAATCTCTGCAAATACTTTCCTGTCAGCAGTATTCGGGCAGAACTGAGTACTCTCCCAAACACTCCTGCTCAAGTGGCCTTAAAAAAGAAGCTGCCAGGAAAATAGGAGATTTCCCACCATTTGGGCTGAACATTGTCCTTTTTGATTGCCTCTTTGTTCTCGTCTCCTCTCCTTCCGTGCCCTCTGGCTTCGTCCCCTTATTCCTTCAGTTCTCTTTGCATTCAGCTACTTTCCTGGTTCATCTCCATCTGCAAAAGTGTTGTGAAACGAGTATGATGTTTGTTTGCTGCCGTCACCCTGTTCACTCCCCCGTTCAGTGCCCCGTACCTGCTTGCGCCGGCAGCTCTGGGACAGAGCCCTGTCTGCTGGTTTCCATCTGGACGGTGCCTGGCATTTGGGGGACCGGGCCTTTAAACCTTTAAAAGGGTCTGAATAACTTACGCTGGATAATAATAAAACAATGCAGCTCTCGGTGACCTGCCATGCATGTCACTGCCTCTTTTCTCTGAAGCAGACATCCTTCCATTAAGCTGCTTAACGTCCTGAGTGTATGCATAATCCGTTACCCTGAACTATACTGCAGGACTCTAATGCGCCTTTCTATAAAGAAGTATAAACTGGGAAGTGATACCGAGTGGGAATGACGGGTAGAAGGGGCACCACCAAAAAGAAAAGGCTTCCTACTGGACAGGTGAAGATCTGTTGCCCTGTGTCCCAACAGTAATAGCTCCTCATCCATATGGGATTGAAATAAATCCATAAACATAGGCAGCATTTAGCTGGAACTTTTGGAAGAGAAACACGATTATTGCTGAAGACTTACTTCTGAGCTAAGTAGAGAAAGAGGTATTACAGTTTGCATTTTGTGCCAACAGGTTTCTTAGCTTAGATGACACTTTTTGTTAGCAAGATGAAATACTGCTAGGTTTTCTTTTCACCCAGTGTTTGAGATGCTGTGCATTTATTTTCAAAATTGCATGAGTGTGCTGGATTTATTCAGAAAGGTACCAGCACTGCACATGCAAATTACCAGTGAGTAACTGTGTAAGCCAATGACCAATTACATCAATAACTGGTTATTTGCATAATGCATTCCCAATTATGCATGCAGATATAATAATTGGATGCACAAATGGTGTAAGTGATTGCAGGTGCAAAAGTGTGGATGCGATCACATGCATACGGACTACAAAAAGCAACTCAGTGTGAACAGCAATTGCACCAGTCACCATGGTGCTGCTATACAAAACCCGAGAATTTAAGTCTTTGTTTTGACCTAGAGGGATCCTTCTACCTGCTGATTGGAATTGCTTTTTTTTTTTCATGAGAAATAGACCAGCTCTTCAGTAGCAATGATTATTGTGGTTCACCCTTCCTTTTATTGATAATTGTCTATACGTAGGCAGATGAGAACATCTGGATGTCTTTATGTAGAGAATTCTATAATAAGGAGCTAAAGTGACACCAGGCAGTGTTTTTAAAGCAGGTCAGTCATTTCACACACTATTCCATCTCACTTCTCTTATATATTATTAATTGTGAAGCTTTTCCTTTTGGTTGATGTATCTTTTCCCAAATGATCTGTCGTGTGAATGTTTCATGAGGAGGGACTCTAATCTCATTTCATCATTTTGCTAGGAACCCCCCAAAGCTTCTTAGAAAGCCAGAGCACCTTACAGACAACTGAAGAGTTTCATTGCAAGCATATAATCTGTATTTACTCCAAGAGTAGAAGCGATAACACGCAGGGCATAAAACCCCCGTCCACTGGATTCCCATCATGTGCTAATGGATGAACAGCCATGAGAACATTTCTTTGCATCTTCTGATGCAAGAAGTGATGCACTGTACTCAGTCAGTCAAAAACCTGCTCTTCTCAGCTGCCCTGGTGTAGAGGTCATGTGTAGGCAGGGCTGAGCGTGCAGGTCTCAGAGACTCGGGTCTTTAAGAGTTGAATTTGAATTCCTTATGACCAGGATGTGAAGTGGTTGTTTCTGTCTCTGGGAGAAACGTTGGAGTCTCACCGTTGAACTCAAGGAGCCGAATAGGTCGGCATTTCATTTTATGCAGTCTCAAGCACGTTTGAGATGCAGTTCTCCTTTACCATGATAATGAAATGATTACAAAAGGGCTTGCATAGAAAAACCTATTATGGCACTCTGCAGAAATACCAAAATGAAGAGCTGCCTTAGATTTTGTAGGCAGCAGAGGACCGGTGAGGAAGAGGAGCGCCCTGACGATGTGCCGTGCACAGCTCTGCTGCTACAGGGGCAGGTGACCGTCATTTCTAAAGAAAAAGTGGCACTGACCAAGGTCAGGGGACTGGGCAGAGGGACACGCTGTTTGAATCCCAGACTAGTCGGTGAGGCATTAAAGGGCTGGTAATGTTGCCCGTGCTGTGAATACACACAGGGCTGATGTTACTCTTTGACTCCGGTTACTGCAATGGAGTCTGAGTTGCTTCTGGCTGACACACATGAGAAAGAACACATGCAACCCCCGCGCTCGTTCCAGCTCCTGTTAGTGACGCTGCCTTGGGTTTGCAGGTCCAGATGCCACACATAGCAGAAATACTCTCGGATTGATTTCAGAGCCGCTTGCAAATGACATAATTAAGTATTCCTTCCCACCTAGTTTGGCTGCTGCTTTCAGTATGCCCAGCTTAAAACCATCTTTCTCCCTTTTCTCCCCCCTAGCTCTCTACTGGGAATATTTTGGCTATGTCAAAGAATTCGGTATTTCTATGGTTTTTTTCCTGTGCGTTGTTTGTTGAAAACCTTCTTAGTGTGAAATTAACTTTGAAACTCATGGACCTGGTGAGGTATTGAGCTGACATCGGTAGATCTAAAGACCTGCTCCATTAGAGAGAAATCCCCAATGGGATGTCACTTGGCCAAAACTAAGATCTTTTTTGCTCAATATTTCTGTGTATTAGCATCTGAATATAGCATCTCAGTTATTGGTGGGGGGACTGCGTTCGGTTCCGTGTGAAATAAATGAAAATACTCCGCAGTACGTAAACCACAGGGGAACCCTTGAGCTTTCAAGTGGGTAGCGATACAAAACCTTGACTGTATGTATGCTGTATAGTGGCATGTTTAAAAAAAAAAAAAGAAACCCACTCTTTATGGCTCTCCATCCAGTTCTGAGACAAAGGTTTCTGTTCAGCAAAAAGCAGTTGTTTGTGGTTGGTGCCCAGGCTGGTGCCCCGGGCAGAGGGTTGTGCTGGCGTGACGGCTGGTTAGCCGGTGCCGGCGGGATGGAGCCGCACGGAGGAGCTGGGGCTGGGCAAGGTGTGTGGGGAAGGATGAACCCGGTGCCGCCTTCGTGTCCTGCGGGGAGAAGTTGCACGTGTCTGTCTGGCACTTTTTAGTAAGACCGAGCACTCGCTCTGCTTGGAAAGCGTGAAGGTAAAGCAGGTCGCTTTATCCGTCGCACGTGTGGGGAAGGATCTGAAGCTGCTGTGAATTACAGGCTGCGGTTTACTCGGTGGATCAGTGATCCACAACAAAAATCTTGTACTCATGGTCAGCTAATACAATGGCAATTTGGGGTCCTATACACTATATTAATGAACTATGATCTTTTGTGTTTGTGTGTGTTGGAGGGCTAAGCAGCATTCTTTTATAGCAGGTACAGTGATATTTCTGTTTTTCATAGAAATAATTTTAAATTCAAATGTCATCTGGTTTCAGTGTTAAAAGACTTGATGACAAGTATGGTGTAAGACTGTGTGTTCCTTATGACAAAAGGAGAGGAGAAAGATAGGTAGAAATACAGATGCTGCATTGGTTTTGGTTTGAGCATATGTTGACTAAACTAACTAAATCCTGGAGATTCAGCTCCCCCCAAAGCCGGACTGTGATTCTGAGGTGCCCGCAGAAAAGATCACTTAACGTTTCAACCTTGCATGTCAAAATGAAAAGAGTGGTCCTGATGCTGGCAAAGGTGCTGTGGTTACTCTGGAAAAGATGCACAGGAAAGGCGTATAGGTACGAAGTATAAGGCATGTAAGGTGTAAAAAAGGCCAGTTACAGCATTTCCTAGAAAATCTGCTGTCCCTCTGTAGGTGATAGATCTCCATTGCCATGGCTGTGCTGCTTCGTCTCCACGGCGGAGAGTTTCTCCCTTGTGAAGGTGGATGGGTGGCAGTTTCTGGCCACCTCGTGCTCAGACAAAGCAGCGTCTGGTGTCTTGGGCTCCTGGGTTCGGCAACTGGGCAAAGGATGAACACAGAGGAAGACGGCAGAGGAGTGACCTTGCAGTTTTCCTCTCGAGTTTTGATTCAGGAGGCGTCGGTTCAGTTGCTGGGTCTATTACAGACATGGGCACGGCCTCGGCTGAGCTGTTGAACTCTTCCTCTTCTGCGAAATGAGGATTCGCAGACGCTGAATTTCCCTTTCTTGCCTGTTGTGGTTGTAGTCCCCGCAGACTGGGAGGAAGCACAGGGAATAAGTATTCCCTGAGAACTGTATTTTGCATGGCTTAGCCTGAACTGTAGCTCCATTAATACTAAGATAAATATAATTTAAATTCAATTTGACCTTAAGTGGCAGCTGTGACAAAGCATGGCATGTTTGAGGTCTGGATACAATTATTTGGAATTGCTAAACACCATACTTCAATCATGACCTTTAGATTACACCGAAGCCAGAGGACATCCCTGATTTTAACTTCTGAACTGCGAATCACCCCATTGGAAAGAGACTTCAGAAGCTAGTATAATCAGGGACAATATTTTAAAGTGTGTAGAAGCTATAGGCAATATATTTATTTTACACACTTGTCTGCATTTAATCCATAAATCTGTCTACTACAATAGTGTTTTACCGGTGTAGATGAGGCAAGTAAGCTGAGATCATAGCAGGCATGTCCTATAAGGCTTTACAGAAAATCATTGCTTTTTAATCCCTTTATCCCTGTTATTTCCTACCACTGTGAAAATCCAGTGGCAGGGAAAGCTGGCACAGTGTAGGACAGATGCATAATATGTAATGCTAAGCAGGCAAAAATCCTTCTGTTTGTGTAATACTCCAAACACATTATAAATGTCAATGTTAGTGCTATATGTCCTACATAAATAAAAATAACTTATCAATACTCAACTGAGTATTATACATCTTTAGGCTAACCTCATGCTGTCTTGATATCAATGACTAATCTTCTAGAGTTAGCCAGAAAAGTTGAACTGGACTAGCTTATGAAAAGCAGGTACCACCCAAGTGGCTACCTGGGTATAAAAATGAGTTGTATACTGCGTGTTATATAGCACCTGATCTCAAGCCTTTAATTTTATTTTTTTCCCATTATTTTTTCCCTGCATAAACACTGAAAACATGCTGAGACAGTAGAATTGAGCTGGAATTTCCAGAGGGCATCTACAAATTTTCAGGTGCATGATTGCTTCCTTGATCTTCACATTAAAGCATTCTCCTGTCTGTAGTACAAATTTAATCAGCTGAGCTACATCCTCTTACGCTGAAAGGTCCGGGAGCTCTGGAAGTTGGCTGATCATGGCACTGTTTGAGACTATTTGTACTACAAGGGTGAGAATGGATTTAGTTTAAGTGCAGGACAAAGGCTTACGGTGTTGCGATGCGCCTAGTGTTTGGGGAAGGGGGAATACTTTATAAGACTTTTGAAAGGGAACATTTAAAGAGGAACTTGGCAGTAGGCACAGTGCTGTCTGTGAAAGATTTGCGTGAGTAGTAACGGCAGCAGTTTTCTCCCAAAGTAAATCGCTCTGGTTTCAGGACATCCCGCCTGGCTGATACCGAGCAAGGACAGGACCTCTGCAAAACACCCAACCACCTTTTTGTTGCTTTAGGGTGTACGTAGAGCCCACCGATTAGAATGCCCCAAATCCTGTGAATTATAAAGTGTTGAATTACAAAGAACAAAAATCTCCTGCTCTCTCACAAGGGAAGAAGTTGGACTGGTGGGCTTTTCCCACATGCTGAGCGTCACTCAATTCCTGTTGGAATCAGAAGTTTTACCATCTCCTCGATACAAGTACCACGAGGACCTGAGCTTTGCTCGACTCGGTACCTCACGGCCCAGTACGTTTGCAGCAGGACAGCCTGGTCCTCGAGCGCTCGCCCCAGCATCCCCCCGGTCCATCCCCCTCGGCTGCAGGACCCCCTGCCCTCCGGCTCCCCACCGCTCCTCTTCCTCGCCGTGAGGTTGTTGCTATTTATTTACGCAGCCGAGGGCTGCACATGGTAGCTAATTAATGCATGCGGAACCTCTTCCCCGTGTTATTAACCACGGAGGAACAAAGCTTTCTGAACCTCCTCCTTCCTTTCTCGCCCCGTTAGAACGCCGTATGGTTTTCATGGCAGCTTTGCCAGAGCAGCTCACAGGCTGGCCGCAGGCTGGAGCACGGGTCTTCCAAAATGCTGGCTGTAGGGACGTAGCCCCACATGGATAGATGGGAGTATGTGTGATCTTTTAATCTAGGGCAAGAGAACATACGGAGCAGCAGGGCAGCGTCAATTTAAGACTCTGACAACAAAAATATGGGTTCTTTCAGCCATAATAATTTAAAACAATGGTTCATTTTTCTGCTGTTCTGACGTTCAGTAGAAATTGCGGGAGAGTGACAGGTTCTCGGGCTGTTCTGATCCAACTTTAAAAACATCTGCCTTAGGAAATGACTTTGTACCTAACCTATGAGCAGTTTTCCAATTATTTTACTAAATAAATACAAGTACTCTGTAAAAACAGCTGCTACTCTTAGAAGATATTTTTTTCCATAAGGTAAAGTGAATCAAAGAGAATGTGCTGCTTTTAGATAAGTGTTCCAGGAATAAATGCAAAGAGCAGAGCTGAAGAGCCGCGATGCTGAAACCCAGAGCAGGAGGAGCCCCCCGAGCCGCGGCTTGCTGCGACGGACCCCGGCTCTCCCTCGGCAGCCTGGCCAGCCGCGGCTCCTGCAGCGTCCTGTAGCCCCTCCAGCTGCTGCAGTTCTTAAAGTTTTACTTAACTTTTCATTTTTTTTTATTTAAAGGAATAGAGACAGTTTACACCCCACCGGCGACTTTGTTGTTTGCATTTCAGCATCCCACCGCGCACATTGGAGGCAGAGGCTGTGGTATTACCTGTTTTGGCTATGGAGAACAAACGCACCAGAGCAGCGCAGGTATTTGGCCAGCTTCAGCTAAGTCTGTGGCAGGGCTGAGAGTTGAACCCCAAGTTTCTGAGTTGCCAGTCCAGGCCTGGTTAATCACCCAACCCTGCTAGCCTTCAAAATACTTTTAAAGTTTTTTTTAGGTCTAAGACGGTACTGTGGAAACGTGCCGTTAATGCTCGCGGTGAGAGATGAGCAGAGCTTCCTCCCTCTCGACTCGCTGTCCGTCCGTGGCTTCCACACGGAAACCTTATGAGCCCAGAAGAGGTGGCTGCTGGCCAAAGAAAACCGCCGTACCTGTGTGCTGTGCCGCAGGGTGCGACTGCCCGTCGTCCTGGGGAGAGTCCTCAGGTACCCCCCGTACTCATCTATTTGTCAAAATCTAGCCAAGCGCTGCACCCAAACCCCACACCTTTGCTGTGAAAACGCACAGAAGGACCCCGACAGCCTCCTGGAGACCTGTTTGCCCCTGAGGAATACCGGAGCACAGGCCAAGGTGAAATCCAATAGAATAGTAAAATAGAAGTGAAAAGGCTGACTTTCCCATGGATTTTTTAAGCATTTCGTAGGACTTAACAGAGCATTATCTCTCTTGCTAAGGAATGATAAGACAGCTGTAAGAGCAGCTTCTATAGACCCTGCTCCTATAAAATCTAATTGGTTTCATATCTATTAAATTCTAAACCCCCTTTCCTTAAAGTTGTGGGTTTTTTTTAAAAATCAAATAATAGATTTATTCTTGATGTCTTGGGCACATTATTGCAGTAACCTCATCCTTGGACCACAACTTTGGCAGAACACACACATCCATAATGAGGGACTACATGTTCTGTGGAGTATTTATTACAAAAGAAAATGAGCAAGTATATTAGGAAGAAAGCGGGGAGATAGAGAAGACGACTACTTTTTTGGCAAAGCTTTGTATTACAGATCTCATTTCTCTGGTCGCAGCTGCCTTTAGGCACCCACTTCAGTGAGCTGCTGTATTATGCTTAACTGTAGATGCCTCTCAAATTTGCTCTTTGGTGAAACAGTCATTTGTGCAGGTTCCCCATAAAAATGACTGATTTAGGTTTTACCAAGAACTCTGGCACTTCTCCATTAGAAGAAATGATTACATTTTTAGAGAGATTCATCAAGACGGGAGTAGTGAAACAAACATTTGAAATGTCCAGTTTAATCCTCTCTCTTCCCCCAAACAAGCCTATATGGGCAGGATTTTTAGCCGTTCTGAAATGAAAGCTTCCTGAAAGAAATATATTTCCCTGTGGGACTACCCAGCTTTCAGTCCTGCTTCTGTGGGAAGGTAAGAGAGCTCTGTTTTCATTTACTATTTATGAGATGTGCATTCATATTGCCAAGTGACCATAGGATTCTGTGCTCTTACGAATCTGCAAATGAGATGAAGCTCATTATTTTTTGATGCAAAAAGGATTATTGCGATCTTAGTGCAGCGATGTGTAACCTCAGATACGTGTCTTGCTGTAGGATATATATTGAGGCTTTTGCTTTAGGAAGCCAATGAAGTACACGCAGTATTTTCCAGTCATTCTGTTCAGCATATAAAAGCAGTATTTATTAGAAATAACACTAAAGGGGACTTTTTTTTTAATTGCAGACCATGACTTGTAGGAAATTGCCCTCCTCTTTGTGTGCATTTTACTTTACAGTGTTGAGATAAATGCAGGGGCACCTTTTCAAAATAAAGCATCTCCCTAATAAGAGAAGATTCATTATTATCCACTCCTGCCTCCACACACAAGAGTTGGTCTCACGGTCCTAAGGGAAAGCAAAGTCTGATAATCAAGTAATCCCTTGTTAATTTTTCCCCCAGTAAATTAGGATTTACTTTATAGGATCATGTTACTGGGTGTCAAGCCGTGGCCCTGCTCTGACAGTGACAGGCACTTCGGTGTTTCTGCAGATGAAAGCGGTCGCGCGTGTGCCTTGCTGCCTGGGAGTGGGAGTCTCTGGTCTGGGAAATGGGGCACAATCTCTTAGGAGGAAAACCGAGCAGCAAAAAAGGCATTGAACCTGCTTATTGCTCCCACAGTTACAATAAGCGATACCAAAAGGAAACCCGTTCGCCGTGCCCTTGGCGTTTGCCCAGTGCCGGAGCCGTCGGTTGCAGTGCCCTGGGCTGCCCCCGCCGATGATGGCGGGTCCGGTGCTCATCGTCCCGTGCTGGACGGACGCTGTGCGTCCACACTCCTCCTCCCGGCGGGACATTTACGCTGCCGGTGCCGTTGTCGTTAGGTCCTGCGGATGGGATGCTCTCCTAATTCTTGGCGTCACTGCGTAGGTTACTTGGAAGCAGGTCCATCGCGTGGAGTCGTACAAAGAATTGTTGGTGGAGGGCAGCTGAAATACACCCGTAAGTGCCTGTGCTCTTCAGTGTCACGTGTGTGTGGTCCCCTTCGGTATTTCCCTCTGCTGCATTAGAACAGTGCTCCAAAACAAATACAGAAATGGACAGGAGTGAGGAGGTTTGAGAGGGAAGACAGTTTGGATGTGTTTATTAACCAGAAAAGCTGGATTTTCACTGCTGCTTATTACTATGCCTTGGTTTTGCACACTCATACGGCCCTTATTTAAAATAACTTGTTAATAATTAATGTATTCTTGCGGCGGTTCACAGAGTAACTGGAGAAATGGCACATGAGCTTTCCGGTCTTATTTCTGTCTTCCAGGTCTGCTCAGACCCACACGTTCGCTCCTGGGTCTGGGCCGGGCAGGGAGCCGGGGCGTGCTCCGGGATCGGAGCAAAATCACAAAAATCACACATTTGCAGTCACCCGAGCAGCGGTGACTCTCGCAAATCCCACCGTTCTCCACTTACCCCCTACAGCTGCACCTTCACAGTGCTGGTCCTGCCGCTGCCTGGCTGTTCTTCAAACACAAACGCGACTCTCTCTCCTGATTTCTGGCTGCTTTGCCAACGCCAGCTGTGCTCCGAGCCTGGCCTCTGCCACGCAGCCCTGCAGGGCAGCTCGCACACAAGTTCTGTGCACAACTTGAAGGTTTTTCAAGCCTATCTATCCGAGACAGAACTGTCAACAGGTAGAGAAGGCATTACTCTTTCAGGAGAAGGTACCTGATCTACAACATGCCAAAGACAGTTCAAGCTATTACAGAAAATAGTAAGTTCATGGGAAAATATCAGAGCTTTGCTGTATGGGGGAAGCATCAAAGGGCATTAAGCAAGAAACCAGCCGCCGAGCACTTTACGGAGCCCTGGGACTGACATCGCTGCTCCCAACAGCAGCCTGGGTTCTGCAGGGAGGAGGCAGAGGCCAGCGGAGAGACGCCCCTGCCCATCACAGCCACTGCTTTCTCTCCAGGACAGAACAGGGAAAAGAAAGGCAGCATTTATCAAAATACCCTTACGGAATTTGGTGACCAGCTCCCAGGGCACAGAGGCACTTAGAGCCCTGAGGTGCCTTTTAAGACCCCAGACTAATTTCCTTCACCGTGTTCTTGCTCTCTTGAGCTCATGCCCCACAAATGCAGTAATTGCAAGCATTTGTTTTGAACCATACAAGCCTGAGCTCCAGAGCAAGTTTTATTTACTGCAATTATATCTGGCAGGTAATTTCTAGTAAACGCAGGAAAATGATAAACCTCTCACTAAATTCATGAACAGAAAAAATAGGGCAAATTGATCAAATAAGCTGTTTCCTACATAATAAAAAAATTATTATGTGCATAACATCCTGAAACAGAAATAGCTCTGATGAAACCATAAAGACAAGCAGGAACCTGCTAGAGGCATCTGTGCAGAGTTTTTGAATTTGGGTTCACTCCTAGCAAAGGGACTAAGAATCTGCTTAACTCCAAACCACGAGTTGTTATTACCCATTGCTGGTGGTGGGGCTGCTTGCACGCACACCCATAGCTTGACCCTGTCCCGTCAGAAGAGTGCTGGGTTATTTTGAGATGCAGCCTTGGAAAGCTGGAGCCCCATTTCTGCTCTTCTTGTTGTTGACTGAAGAGCAGTCTTCTTATGGGAGCAGAGCGCCTCGCTTCCTTTCCATATTTATTGAAAATGAAACCAGAGAAAGTGTTCAAAATATAATATGTGAGATTTGTTCCACATCTTGTTTAACTGAATGTATGATGTCACTGAATCTGAATTTCAAATAGCTGAATTCAGGTATTGGGTTTTTCTAAAATGAGCTTTTAATAATTATTGAGCTTTTTCATCTCTGCTATGTAGCTTAATTTACATTAAAAATTTGAATTTCATCTTAAATTCTCAATCTAGCAGTGTTAACACCTCTCCGAGATAAGTAAACGATTGCTACAAATTAGGTCTGGGCTTGGATGCTGCAGCTGATTAACATCACATAAGGACAATTAACAGCATTTTTAGGAGAGGGTAGGAAGGAATTATCATGTGCAGTTGAAGTATAAAGAGAATTTTAGGGAGGTATGTAATTAGGCAAATTAGGCTAGGGTAGTGGCTTTAACGTTTATACCCCAGAGAAAAGCCTTTATGGTTTCCTGAAGGACCATATAGGTTCTTTAAGGACTGTAATCTTACATCTCTTCTAAAAGATACATTTGCAAAACAATTTAAATGTCAAATTAATTCCATATTAACATCATACCAATTCTAAATGGTCTAGCATCGCCAGGAAAATTAATGAGAGCTTGCCTGCCTGAACTCTGAATTTCTTTCTCATCTGAGTTTGAATAAGGGGAAAAGATACCTTAGGAAATGAGAGCATACATTTAGACAGGTTAAAGAAAGCTAAAAGCAGAGTGGGATCTTTTCAATTTCCACAGTAATATCTATCTGATTCCCTTCTGATGCCATTTTTTAAAACCATTCACGGGGCAGTGGTTGAAGGAGCTGCCATAGGGCTAGGAAGGCCACGTAAAATAATACGAACATAGCTTTCCCATTTTCCAACTTAAAGCATCATTATGCGTGACCTCGTGTCACTTTATGCTTCATTATCAATCATCATCTGAGGGCTGAGGAAAGCTTTATCTGCAGCCTGGGTTGTGAAGAATGGCAGCAAATGGAAAATGAGAAAGGGTTGCTTATCGTTTGTGGGAAATGCTCTCCTTTGAAACCTCCGTCGTGCTCCCCAGACTCCGCGCGCAAGCCTAGATAGAGAATAATGTTACTCAGAGGCGCATATTTTCCTCGTCTTTTGGAATAATGGTAACCAGGAGTGACAAGCTGCGAGCTGGAAATTACCCATCACGTGGCGTCTCCGTCCTCCTCCCAGTGCACCGCTGGTTGGCCTGGGCACAGAGTGATCCCAGTTGTTGTGGTACTGGTTTCTGCTTGCATCGAAGCGGGGAAAATCGGGGGGTACGCTGTTTTGGAAGGGCTCGCCCATCCTCCAGGACTTGCTCTGCCCACCCAGCGTCATCTGTGCGGTGCGCAGGTCTGAGGGTTTCTTTCTCCTTCTTGGCGTCTCCCCAGCATGGGTTCCTCTCTGAGCTTGACTGGTACTTGATTCCTATGAGTTTCCCAAATAAAGAAGAGCAATTACAGTCTCTGATTAAAAAGCCTGGGCGGCGTGGGGTGTGCAAATCACGATAACCATTTAGCTGCAGCTCTTCCCTCCCTGCCCGTGGGGGCTTAGGCTCAGCCTCCGTGCGGGTTGCAGAGTCTTTGCTTTTTGCTGCGTTCGCAGCAGGGTGGGATGGGCAGAGGGGGCGAGGGGGCAGCAGGGGAAGGGGATGCTGTGGCTCTGCCGAGGGAGATAAGGGCTGAGGCGCTGGGAGGGAGAGCTGCGGCGCTGGCCCGTCACCTGCGCGTAATGTGCTTTTGCAGCGCGTAGGTTAACAGTGACAGCCCAAGTGACCATTTCTCTCCGACGCTTTGTTCGGCTTCAGGCTGAGGGCAAGGCATCAGCTGGACTGCCCTTCCCCGTGTCCCATCCCACAGGACACCTGCCACCGCTCCTGATGGCGCTGGAAAGATAAATGTAAGTGTTTTATTTCAAGGGGAGCACTCTTAACGTAATACTGCTAGAGCTATCAACATTGCTATCAGAAGCTGAAGTACTCCTTCCTTGGGCACTAAAATAAATCAGCGAGCACACTTGGCTAGAAGAAAAATATCTTCAGTGTCACCCTTAAAAAACGCTGCTCTCCTCTGGCCCCGCAGGAAGGTTTGGAAGGTAGCGTGTATTTGTGTAACTCGCCTATATACTTCATAGCATTTACATGCCTCGGGAAGGACGTCCTTGGTTATTATAAAGTGCAAGACTGAATGGATCTGAATATGAAATCCGTCTGTTCTAAAGCAAACCCGAGCTCTTGGAGGCGAACATCGGGGTCTGTAGCAGGAACCCAGCAGTGGACGTGCCGTCGGTACCCCATCCCGAGGACAACACGGTGCTGCTCTGCGTGGCAGAGGGCAGCTTTGTGCTTGCCGCTCTCATCTTCCTCGGGTCTGGAGAAGCGATGCTGCTGCTGAGCCTCCGGGGAGGACAAACTGAATGTCTGACAAACTCCCCCACTTCTTCACGCCTCCTGGGATCTTGTAGAGGACTGTGCTCTCTGTGTTGCAGCAGCTGAGAAGGCCACTGGGCTGGCCAGGTCCCTGCTGGTTGGACAGGAACCAGTTAGCCCCAGTTAGTTGCTTTCACGGTTTGATCCATCACTTTGAGGTTATAACGCCTGAGATGTACGGGCTGTATGTCAGCACGGGTCTGGAGGCAGAAGTACGGTTCTCCCGGTACTCAAATAAAAGCAGCTGCCTCCCATCAAAACAGTAGCCTTTTGGGTTTTCAACTCGCCTCGGCAGAGCGTCGTGGTCTCGGGTGATAAATATCATACTGGAGGAAGCTTCCAGGAACCACCACCTTAAATCTGTCTTTTATGACTTTTAGGTACTTTACATATTTTCCAGTATATCCACATCATACTGAACAGTGTTATACAGCGTTAAATTTATCTCTTACCAGGTTACTACAAGCTCTGTCCTTTTAAATGCTTGACCAAATCCATTTTGAAATAAATTCCATGTATATTGCTGAAGTTTATTCTGCTGTTGAAACGTTGTACAGAAATCCTTTATCTGTCCTGAAACTTCGAATAAATCTTTGCTTCTTTTAAAATAACCTTTGAAATGTTTTTCATCAAAATGAGTGAAATAGCAAGAATAATAGATGTTGTAGGATTTGTATCCAGTATAGTTTCCTGCTCCTCCAAATGCTTTTGGAAATGCTGATTGATTTGTAACAAAGCTTGAAATGTCACAAGGAGGAATGAATGAAAAATAGACTACTCTAACGTATGTGGAAGTTGAAATTGGCTCAAAGTTTTAACCTTTAGAGATGCTTTTTCCTTTTTTTTTGCTTTTTTAACTTTTCACAGCAGTCAAAGAGTTGGAAAGATAACTGGGAACAAAATGCACGTAGAGGAAATTAATAAATGATGCTCTTATTTTTGGCACATTTACAAGAGAGACGTGTTAAAACTCCAGTTCAGTGCCAAAAGAGAGGATTGCTCGACTTAAAATAAAACCTGTTCATTTTGGTAGAGAGGGATGCTGCACTGCTGTGTTCTGAAGGACATATGGCCTGGCTGCGTTTTGCAGGTCCTTTTCTTGAGAGGGGGAACGAGCCCTGACTGCGCCCGCCGGCAGGCTGCTCCGCACCCCCAGAGCCTGCGGGAAATGCCTTTACGTTTAAGGTAGGCAGGGCGATGGGACGGTGCGGGGGCTTTTTAGCAGGATGGGACCATTCATGTCTTGGTCAGTGGTTGAAACCTCGCTGGGAGAGCGAGAGCAAAGTCCTGGCAGTGTTTCCTACCCAGCTGGTTTTGTTGGTTCAACTGTAAGTGCAGTATATCAGTGAACTGGATATATGTTTGTGGATGAATAATAACAAGGGCTTTGCCTGCTCTAGAATTTGCAGTAATTGAAACTGCAAAATTAGGTAAACATTGTTTGAAATCCGGCCAATTTCTGATACAGCAAGAAGACCCTTCAGTGACATTAAGGCGGCTCCCAGGCCGCCAGCTCCTCTGCGGTTTGTCCCCGCACCCTTTTCTCGCTGGTTGCATTCCAGGCTTCACAGCGCTCAATGTTTTTCACTCCTCAGGTTAGAAATGTGTGGTGCCTTCTAGGCTTTGCTTCTTTTTTATTTTTCCTGATGAATTTACTCACTGGAGTATAAAAAATAATAAAAAAAGCCTCGGGACCTATCTCACTGAAATTAGTCTGTGATTGCTTCTCGCCGGTGGAAGATTTACAGCATCTGGAGCTGCAGTGTTGGGGAGACTAGTTGTGACTCTTTGGGCCTCATTCTGCCCTGTCTTCTTCCTTTAGTAACCGCTGATATTTGGGCAGTGCAAAAGCAAAACGGGAGCCGCGGTAAGCTGTAACTGAGTGCATTTTATAGTCGCCGAGAACTAGCGTTGCACAAGCATACGTAGGTCCATCGTCCTCTCTGCGTCAACAGCAGCCATGAGGTTACGTCACTTGGCACGTTCAGTGCTGACTGCAGAATAGTGTAAAAATGCTGTCAAATGTGGTATTACATCTTTTGCACAGGATTTTGTGGGAGGAAACCAGGGCCCTTTTCTTCATCCAGCTCCATCTCCTGCTGTACCCAGGGCTGTTCCCTGTGCCATGACGCCGGCGTGATGGTGAGGAGAGGAGGGGAAGCAAGAGGTACTGAGCAAAACCACGTCCTCATGTTCACATGATGGCTTACAACTAATGCCAGAAAAAAAAAAGTAGGGTTCCCAAGTTCCAGTTCATGCCTGTGTTGAAACTTGCTGCCCCATCAGCGGTGGAAGAACCAAACCCCTTAGTGCAGTGCGTCTGCGAACGCTGAGGTCGGGAGGGAGCTGCATTGCAAAGAAATGAAACTCCTGCAAATGGTCTGGCTTAATCCTGGGTCTGCAATTACAGGGCTCTCTCATCTTGTTTCTAGAAATTTTTTTTAGCAGAAAAAGGCTCAATGTTGAACTAGAATTTTGTGGGGAAAGAGAAGATCCGTGGAGATTACATTTCTATTTCAGTGCAATTTCATGTTTTACTGCTGCATAGAGTAGCTAGTTAATAAGGTATCCTTGAATATGAGGTCCATATTATATTGATTGCTGTGCTGGTATGTAAAAATCAATCCTTGTGATTTTTATTGGTGACCACATGCTATCTTTAGTGTCATTATAATTGTGTCTGTCGTTGATTGACAGCAGCCAATAATCGCAAGCATTTTTGTAATTCTGATCCCTCGTCAAAATACAGAGGGCAGGGAGCGTCCTTGTGCCTAATGCTCTTAAGCTCTGGCGCTCGGATGATTCCTCGGAGCCGCGGTCTGCCAGTTTACTTTCATGAAGAAACTTGCTTGGCATTGAGCGAGGATGCAGCCGGGACGGCAATGGAAGGGCTGGGCAGTGGCAGAGCATCGCCTTTGTCTGAGACTCCTCCACCGATAAAACCATCCCTTTGGTTTTAATGAAATCCTTTCTCCCTGGAATCTAACATGAGCCCATTGAAACACCTGACAGTAATTCTTCCCCTGACTTTGTATTGGGATAATGGGCAGTTAATGATAGTTTTGTACTTGGCTGGGGAAAAGTGATAAGGAGAGGAAAAAAATGCATCCTTTGGAGAAGCAGCACATACGTATCCTGGGTCTCTCTCTAGGCTTTTTATCCGATCTGGAGAATGCAAAGGAGATGACTTAAATGAAATTTGAGTGTGATAATCTTCTTGAAAATCTGATTAGGGTGGAAGCAGACTGCTGGAAGGAGATCAGTCCTGGGCTTCCTGGATGCATCGGCTGAGAGATCTCAGGATCTCCGTAAGCCACCAGAGACTGCAAGGGCTCGATCCTTCGTGTTTTGAAGTCTCTATGAGTTAAGTTAGTTATAACACCCCATTACCTATTTAGCTTGCGGCATCTGATTAAAAGGGTTTGATTACTGAATTTGAACTCAGCTTAATTTAGTTAAGGCACCAAAACTAATGACATTTACATGAATTAGCTTTAGATATCAAAATCTAAGTACGACATATAATCTCCACCATGCCTGTAATAAGAAATACCTACTATATATTAGACCTATAGAAACTCAGTTTAGTATGTAGTGCTCATGAAAAAAAATTGCTTTTACCTGCATACATTAAATTTCTCTTCCCTTGGCTGATAATCCTCTGCATGTTAGTCTCATGACTGCTTTAAAGATTTTTGAATTAATGTTGAAATTACTCATTTGGGTAGTAGAAGCATCTGTTTCAGTATTATATCCTTGTCTGGTGTTTCTTCATTTTATATGGCATGATGCACTAGAAAGGCACTTGAGATGCATGTTATAAAAATACCACAAAGGCACAGGAAACATTTGTTGGAAGAGTGCTCTGTGAATTCGTATGCATTTCTTTCAGAAAAGCTCACATGTAGATGGGTAATGTTTATTATTGCTTCTTTCCAGGGCCACAGGGATTAACCAGAGAGTGGCTGCAAGGGAAGCGGCTGCCAGTAGCTGGTTCTGACACGGTTGTGGGTCGGAGGATTACAGCTTTGGTCAGTGGGAATCCGGTTTCAGAAAACAGGGGGCAGGAAAGCTTGATTCCTCAGGGACCACAGAGCTGGGCTAAATCAGCCTGGGCTGTCCAAAGGAGGAAGGTTTTCAATCAGCGGTAAGTCAGTCCTGCGGGGCTCGCTGGGCGGCACTGGGAGGGGTGGATGGAGGCAGGGTGAGGTACTGGGAGGAGGTGGACGCCTTCAGCTCCCAGTGAGCCCTGGCAGGACTGCGAGACACGGCGAGGACTGCACCCCACCGACCTCTGCTGTACGGGAATCCTGCGGTTCGGTGGGGACTGGACTTGCGGTGACGAAATCGGATGAGCTGGAGATGGGGGATTTGGGGTGCGGGTTCAGCGAGGTAGGGTGAGGGCTGACACCCAGGTGGGCGAGCGGGGGGTTATGCTCAGTTCTGTGGGGTGGCTGCGTTAGGGACAATACCATCATCACAGCTCCAGGCTTGGAAAGCAGTTTCTTGGCTGACCATGGAAAGCCTTCAGTTAAGATTCAATCTCGTGTCCCTAAAGACAAAAGGCTTATACTGAATTTTATGTGAGCTGTAAATCACCGGGCTATTGTTAGGGCTAAGGTTAGGTTTCGGGTTAGGGTTCAGACTAACATCCTCAGGAACCCATTTTACTCTTGATCCTCTAAATCCCTGCCAGGGATAAAAGGCTTATAGTTAGTTATCAAATGATAGCGATGGCTCCCTCGGCTGTTTTTAAGCCCAGGTTTGGTGCAGATGTTAGATGAATTTTCAGAGGAACAAAGTGCTCAAGAACTTGATTCATGGGTGGATCTTGGCCCATGTTTTATAGGTCTTCAAGGAATCACCAGAAAACCATTTTTTCCTGCTCTTTGTTTTGAAGCCTAGCCCTATGGTACATGAACTGTTGGCATAAACTCAAATCAGAAGGAAATATGAACCATTTGTCATGGAAAGCAGCAGCACATATTTTAGCCCTACAGCCCTGCAGGCTTTCTGGTATTAGGCAATAAAACAAGCTAGTCCACTCTTTCTTTTTGAAACCCCAAACCCAATTTTAAGTCTGTTTTCTCCTTAGAGTTCACCCTGTACCTTTTCTTCTTCTGGAAGACATCCTAGCCCCAGGAGCCTTGTCTGGCTGGGCGATAATCCTGCCCCTGTTCCCCTTTCGGAATGGAGCCCTAAGCCAAGCCCAAGGTCCCTGCAGGTGAAGCCTGCCAAGCTCCCCACCGGGAACGTCCTTCTGCCCACTCCCCCACGGCTCCTCCGGTGCTGCAGCTTCGCTCCTGCTCATCCTCAGTGCCTCAGAGTAATTCAGGCTTTGCATTCGTTCGAGGAGAGGCAGTTGAGTGTGAGAAATGGGGAAGAGAAGAAGAAAGAGGGAGGAAACGGGAGAAGTGTGAGAACGAAGTCTGGAAGGAATTTCTGGGGGGTTTCTCATGTTTCCCAACCTCCTGCGGTTGCTCCACATCTCCTCGAGGATGCACACTTCAGAGCTGAGAGCAACTGATGTCCGCAGCCTGAGGTTTTCTTGGCTTGAGATTCTGTTCTGGGCCAAATTCCAAGCATTTACTCATTTAGATTAATAAATCTAAGGGAAATTAAAGATGAAGATGTATTATCAGAGCCTTTAGCTTCTGTGTAATACTGGTGCATGCCTATGATTTTGTCGTTACATCAGTTCTTGAGAACTAGAAATTGCTTTCAGTAATTTAATTCTTACTCTATTTTATTGCATTCTTGTATTGCTTCCTTGACCTCGTGTCTCTTCGTTGAGTTATAATAGGTTTTTACAAATATTCCTTGAATATCTGTTTCTTCAGGAGCATCAAATAACCGAATGGCATATCCATTCTCTTGCATTCGTAACCCAACATGAAAACTGGGTTTATATATATAGTTCATAGAGCTTAAGGCTGGAGAAGACCATCTGATCATCTGTTCTGACCTCACCTATGTCACAGGCTATACGTTTCTGCCTCCTGCCCTTGTATTGACTGCAGTAGCTTATATTTGTCTAAAATCTTAAGTGAAGGCATCTGGTTTTCATTTGGAGTCTGCAAAAGATGGACAACACTCTGCTTTCCAAACTGATTGTTAATTATTAGCATTGACAAGTATTTATGCTGTATTTCTGGTTTGAGTTTACCCACGTTATAACATCTTCCGATATTGTTTCCTGTTACTCCTTCACTCGGTGTTTTCTCCAGGAAAACACTAACTTCAGTAACAGAGACCTCTCGTTTTCTCCATGCAGAGCCAGGCTACCCACACCCAGGCTTTTCTGTCCTCACCTGAAAGGTGCTCTCTCCAGCCACAGTGGTAACCTTGTGCCAGATTTCCACACTTTCTCCAGTTTTCTCATTTGTTTTGAAAACGCGTGGATCGGAGAACTGCGGAGAGCGTGCCAGTGCTCGGGGTATGTGCTGGGACTGCGCCTGGGGTGAAGCACAGGCAGGGTGACTGGGGAGGCAGTCACTCTTTTAAAGCATCTTTTAAAGTAAATGGGATTTTTCACCCAGCAAGCACTAACTTTCATTCATTTCGTTTATCCCGAGCCAGTTTGGTTTGGTTCAAAGCAAAATACTCTCACCAATTTTTTTTTTGCGGGGGGGGGTGATGTTTTAACGATCGTGAAAATTGATTTCTGTGTCAGGTATGGATGATAAAAAAGGGCCTGGCTCACATGCTGCCCTTAAATAGCCTCTTCTGTTGCCATCATCACAGGCAGAATAGTGTGCTGGAGGGGCCACTCATCTAATCCAGAAGAACTTTTCTTGTGTTCTTATTTTAGGATCTAAAACTTGCATTCTAATAACTTTCTGGTGACTATTCACAAAGTACTATTGCTTCTTCGATGACGGTTTGTTCCAGCTTGCCCAAGGACTACGACGTTCATTTTGGCTGGGCTTGCTCAAGGCCTGCTTTGCATACTGCCTTTCATCAAGCGTAACGTAGCACCACACTTAATTAAAAGTATACACTCCACTGCCAGTGTTGGAGCAGAGCTGAGTTCATATCCTGAGTTCCGCTTCAAAGGAAATCATCATGGGAAATCATGTATTTTGTATCACTGTCCTTTATGTAATGGTTAATACCAGTGATTATTATAGAGCAGAAAAACATCTCTTGTATTTTGTCCTTTAAACAAAAGGATTTAAAGATTTAAAGATCCCAGCCCATTAAAAATCATCCTCCCTTTTAGAAAATAAGTAAAGGCTCATACCTCTTGCTGTGCAATTCAGAATGGGATATTTGATGCTTCAGAGTTTTTCAAGAAATGATACTGTAACGTGTCATTAAGCACTTCTCCATCACGAGTAAGAGTATCATCAACGTGAACGTTACCCAGGATCACCCTGTAATCCTCATGGACAGACTGCCATACCTGCAGAAATCCTGATGCCGCACCAAGTCTTAAAGGTATTGATTCAGTGAAGGCGGTTGTCATTGTGTTTAATGCAACGTGCACGTGTGTGTTAGGATGTCCTTGTTAGTGTGGAATTAAATCCCAGCTGTGTGTTGTAAGTCTGACCCAGCTCACGCTCTTCTTCAGCCCAGGCAGTGTCCGTGTTCCTGAAGAACCAGACCCACCTCCTGCCCCCCAAATCCCCGTCAGTCTGCGAGCCACCTCTGTACTGGGTAGGTGAGATGCCTGCGTCTGGCGGGGAGGCTGATGGTCAGCGGCACTTGCACGTTGTCCATTTTCGTACCTGAAGACTACATGGGCAGCGTCATATCTGGCAGCTGGCATCGCAGCCAGTCACATAGTAAGAAGGATTATGCATTTGCATTTGTTTCGGGAATGGATCTGATCCTCTGCGACACAGCTTTGCAGGGTGAACGTCCATCAGCTGAACAGCTGGCATCCTCTTCGGCCGCTAACGCCGCCTCGTCTTCGGCTGCACGCGGAAACGGCTTGTGCACGGCAGGGACGTGGCAGGGACTTCGCCTGGGAACGTAGCGGCATCCCTGAGCAAGTCGGACGCGCGGGGTTCTCAGGGGTTTTTCAAGGGCCGTGATTCTTGTGAAAAGGAATTTTTTTTTTGACTGTTTGATTTAGGAAGCCTAGGTGTGTTTAAATGCAATTTGTAAAAATGTTCCTGCTGGCGTCTACATCTATGATGTCTGTGAGGCTTCCTCCCGAGTGCTCCGATCGCAGTCCTGGTGGTGTATTTTTTTAGCCTGAAATCCCAAGCAATCTGAGGGCTGGGCTGGATTCTTTACTTCTCACATCTGGTCTGCATTAAGCAAACCCTTAATACTGCCCAGGCTGAGTCACAAGGGCAGCACCTGCAGCACCAGGCAGAGCAGACCCACAGCTGGGGTGAGTTATGTATAACCCCAGCAGCTTTTTCTTCAGCTTCAGCTGTGTGCTTGACCCTAATATCTGCCGGTGTCTGGCCAAGCGAGGTTGCAGTTGGGACACGTTGTGGAGCCTCTTTGTCCTTTTTCTTGCGTGCTGAGGTGCTGGTTCCTCAAAAGCAGATAGCTGTTAATGTGCTTAAGGTAAGACTTGAAGCATCTGAAGGTTACTGTAATTTCACTGTGTGATCTTGCTGGTAATAAGCAAAACAAGTTTGGGTTTTTTTCTGACAGTGAAAGGGATGCCTAGAAAAACAAGAGTATGGTATTAAAAATAGCTACAGGGAATCTGCTGTGCTCCTAGCAGCTTCTGTATTGTTATGCTATTAATAATGTGCTTCAGATATCCATAGAGCTTCCACTCCTCCTTCCAGCAGGTGCTGAGGAACAATAGATAACCCAGCATTGTCAAACTTGTGCTGCCATGCAAAACTTTAATAGGGACCCACGCATTTATATGCTGACAGATAAGTACATTATCACCAAGCATTTCATGCAAATGAAGGGTTATTCTGCTGTAACATCATCAGATCATTACAATTTTCTGTTTTAATAACCCCTTAAAGGGGCTATAAAATCCTAGGTTGAATTTCAGGTGAAAGCCCTACGTTCCAGGTACCTGTTCTTCTTCGGTCTGTATTTGCACCCCGAGCCAACAAAATGCTGTTGGGAAAGGTGGGGTTGTGCCCTGCCAGGCTGTGCTTTTACAATCTGCAGCAATCATTTTGGAGATGTCTTGGCGAGCTGTCCCTAAGTGTAAAATTGCAGTGTACTCCGTGCAGCGTTGTTCTTGGTCTGTGTGTATGTAATCATTTTGGTTAAATAGAAAAAGTAATATTCTATTCATTTAAATATTGTAACATCTGACATAGCTGCAACGCTCCAATATTAATGGCTCACTTGAGGCCAATTCTTCTACTCGAAGGGCTTTTTCCATTGCAAATTCATCATGCAGGCATCAGGCAAAGAGTTATCTTTCACTTTTTTTTTCATGAAGGACAGATATTGATATTCTCCCAAGATGTGAAAATAGATCCCCTTATCAGCACTGTTTAGCATACAGGCTGTGTGCAGAGGCAATACTGTACGGTTGAGAGGCCCTGTGTAGCATCAGAGAGCTCCACTTTCCCATAGAGCAGTCTTGGGAACGCTCGGGTGTTACATCTCCAGCCTAAAAAGCTGGATTTCTGTTGAGTTTTGTGTTCTTTGTTCCCTGTGTCTAGCAGGATACGTATTTTGGTCTGGGTAATGTGAGTTCCCGTGCTTTGAAATTGCTTGAGTGTTAGTTGGAGACAAGGACGGGTGTCTCTGAACAGCCCAAGGCATCGCTCGTGGGGCGAGGAGGACCAGAACAAGGGCTGCTCCTGGGCTGCGGAGCTGGGCGGAACTTGCTGCTCTTTTCCAGTCTCCCAGTGGGACTTCGAGCAAGTTGCTGAGGCTTGTGCTTCCATTTTTCATTGCTGAAATGCACAAAATAGCATTTTTCCTTTCATGTGCAATTCTCTCACGTGCTGACAAGGAATGCTGTGGGACAGAAATCTTCTTTAGCGTGTATTTACGTATGTAGCACAACAGGCACTTTCCCATGGTTGAAGTCTCGGCTGCAGCAACGATGTCCTGCTGCCGGCCTCCCAGGACTTGCCCAACAGCACAGATGCCAATGAAAACGCGGACTGAAATGCTGTTGTTCCTGCTCAGCTGTGTGCTGAAATTGCCTATGGAATGTGAAGACCTCCAAGGCTGACAGCTTCTTGCAGGCTGCGAGCAGGGCTTTCAGCCTCCCTGCTTCGGGAGCTGGACATGCTGGAGGCAACAGTCTCCTGAAGCCTGCATCCCAGGCTTTTGTGAGATGCAGGGCAAGGTATTATTAAAAACCCAAGCCTGTATGGTTTTTGAGAAGTCCAAGAATGTTCTATGGTAGTGTCCCAGGTTTGCTTAAGAAAGTATCTAGTAAATGCCAGTAAAATTAATGAATTGCTTTTGGCTGGTGGATCTCCAGTGATGGGTCATTTGGAGTAGCAATGAACATGCAGTCTTGGTGCTGCCAGCTGAGGTCTGAGCATTATTATGTAGGGCAGAATTGATTGATTTCCTTGTCTAAATTATTCGCAAGCTTAGTCATTACTTTTGTAGCTGATAATTTCACTGGAGCTTGGGACCTGCCCTATTATGGCTTATAAAAGTTTAACCATCAGTGAACTCTTAGGCAATAAATCACTGTGGTGCTGTATTGCTCTTAAAACTTCACTGGCGCACGTGGTTGAAACACCAGGAGAAGTGCAGAGGATTGCAGGGTACGGCATTGAACACTGAGACACGGCAGCAAGTTTCAGGATTCACATCCTGATCCAGTACAACCCTTACGTGTGGGTCTGATTTTAAGCTTGCCTTCTTGAAGTTTCATCCTACGGTGCTCTGTGAGGTTCAAATCCTACTTTGCAGATGACCCGGTGGTTACTCTTCTGCAGGCGTTTTTCTGCTGGTCCCAAGCATTTATGGCAAGGCCCCTGTTGACTCTCTTGGACAAGAGCATTTAGCTCGCCAGTGATTGCCCAAGGGTCTCATGGTTGCCCTCAACAAGCACCAGCAGTGTCAGGGAATGTCTCCTCGGGGGCACAGGTGGGTTTCAGGTTGGGTTTCAACAGAGCTGTACCAAGGCAAGCTTTTCAGTGTTGGTTGTTTTTTTTTATTTTTATTTATACTTGGCTATTTTTCTGCTTTTCACTTCCAAAAGCCATATAGCTGTCTGCGGAGAGCACTGTGAAATTATTTGAAATGTCTGAGACAACAGAGCCTGGGCTGGTCTGTAGGTGATATATTTATTTAATAATACATATATATTTGTAATTCGAGTGACTGCAGTTTTGTACTGAGCACTGTACTGCAAAGCATGTGCCTGTTGTGCTGGTGTTTGGGTCATTTGGGGGGGGTTTTGTTCAGTTTTGATTTTTGGTTTTAGTGTCTTACCCATCGCTAGTTAAAGCCTAGCTAAGGTTGTGTGTTCATTTAAGCACAAAGCATGCTTAAGTTAGAATCACCTGAAATGGCTTTCATCTGGTGTGACTGTAAACTGATTAGATCACACTTGATTTCTGCAGTTTTAAGAAGCTCCTTTTGAATGTAATTAGACTACTTGGCAGAAAAATGGAAATTTAAAAATTCAGTGAACAATGTAACGGGGTTCCCTAATTTACTAGGGCACTGTAGGTGTGTTAATATCTACAGTCCCTTGTGGTGACCTACCTTCTCGTTAATGGAAATGCCCATGATACTGCACATTTCATCCTGGGGAAAAAGCAGGTTTTCCACTCGCAAACAGTTCTGGGGCCCCTGGTCACACAGCCCCTGCAAAACTCTCCTGACCCTCTTACCGTGGTCAACAGATACTTTTTATTAGTTTTAGTTGTTGAGAGGAAGGAGTAGAAATAAAATGCAACTAAACCATATTCTGTAGTCTGGTAAATAGTTTTTGTGCTTAGGCTGGTAATTTTTGGTTATGGTTTTACAAACCTACATTTCAGAGGTGCTTACCTATGTAGATGCTACAGGAAAGCATCACTGCTTTTAAGAAATCGGGTTGCCTTCTCACAGCTGATCTGGAATTGGCACCTTGCAGGCTGATAGGAGCGAAAGGGGATGCCATTCACTCCATCAGAAGTTATTGCAGTGTGTCAAAAAAATTGCTATTTTTTCATAGCATACAGAGTGGTACATGCATTCCTTTATAACATGACCTATATAAAGGCAGTGTCAAAGCTGCCATTGTTACATGCTGGAGGCTCAGTGTTTCTGGGTTTATTCAGAAAAAAGAAAAATCCATTTTTTTAATAGCAGACTTGCATGAACACGCAGTGGAGAATCTGGCCCCGTCAGCTTTCCTTGCTCCTCGAGGACACGGATCAGCTCTTCTCAGTAATGACCTGTAAATGAGGTTCCATGCCACGATAATTGTAAGAGCTGGGCTAATTTTTCTTGTAGCAAAAATAATAATAATTTTAAAAGACTAAGAAAAAGAAAAATAGTAGCTGTTAAAATTCTGCCATTATTGTTCATTTGTTGTCTCTGAGCTGTCTCCCCTACCTATCTCTCCTATTTCTCCATTCTGGTTAGAGCTGTAAGACCCAATTTATCAAACTGCAAGTCCATAGTAAACATCTTGATAATCATGTCCTGCCAACACCAGCTGAAAGCTGCTAATGGTTCAAAACCACCCGACTTTATAGAGTAATTTTCCATATGTAGCACGTTCTGCCTGCTCCTTAAGGAGAGCGCAGATTTATACCGGTGTACGGTCATCTGGAAAGCAGCTTTTTGATGGGTAAGAGTTTGAAACGGGAACCTGGCGGTAGCGGTTCTGCGGGACTTTCTCCGACACGGGCGCTTAATTGCCAAGGGGCTCGAGTCCGAGGTGTGCTGGAGGTGGACGTCGCGTGAGAACCTCATTTGGGGTGTTGCTTCAGCAAACGCTTCGCCTTCGGCTCTTCCCTGCGTAAGCCGGGTCCCCTCCGAGGGCCAGGATGGGCTGGAGAGAGAGGAATGGCATTTGGGGCTGGTAAAGCGGCTGTTATTCGTGCGTATGCTCGTGTACACCCACACGCCTAACGCAGACGGGCAACGCGTGGTTAGAAAGAGCTTTCTGTTTTTGCCAAATTAATCATGTAATTAAAATCACTGTGGGGCAGCAGCCGTGAATGCAATAACGACACGGAGCGGTCGGAGGGCCGGCGATGGTGGAAGGGTAGCGGTGGGCTTGAAGGGGCAGCCTGGGCGCCGAAAGGGAGGAGGAGGAGTCGCACGGGCGGTTTGGGAAGGCAGCAATAAATGAGCATCGGCCGCAGGTTGCGGAACAGCTTCCCACCTCTTCTGGGGCTGGGGTGTCCATTCTGCTGGCGGTGCTGTCCTTCCTCGGCACGGCGGGGTTCGGGGCGTCTGCCCCTGCGTCGCTCTCATAGGACGCGATGCTCTGCGCCGCCGCAGGCTGTAGCGTGGCACGTTGGGTACCACTTAATTTGCAGCTTACAGCTGCATCTTTCCAATTGCAATATATTTATTAGCGTGGAGGATTTTTCCTGACAATTTAATGATGCCAATTCAGCTCTCTAGTCTAGAGGAAGCCTGTTTGCTCTTTGTCCAGAGCGGATCTACTCATCGGGATACTGGGAGGTTTTTGATGGACAAAGACTATTTCTGGTCAGGAACCAATTTCCAGAGAGCTTTGCCAGGCCTGCCAAACCACTGGGAAATGCACTAAAAATGTAAAGGGTATTTTCTTGCATATATTTCTGCGTGTTCAAAGGGAGGGAAAAATCATTAAAAACTTGAAAGCATGTTTTCTTACCACCCATGGAATTACTCTTTAATATTGGAGTTTATTGTGTAAATTACCAGCACGAGAGATGACTGGGGAACCTGCAGCTAAACTCCCTCATGAGGCTTTGCAGTTGGCTGTAAATCTTTTGAATTGTACTCTCCAAGCTTATGATGTATTTAGAGCCCCTTGAGGAAATTACAGATTTGTATTACTTCCCTATAATTTCTTATATAAGCACACAGTTGTTATTAGTTCTGTTTTATTATAAAAACTCTTCAATATACATAGAGAGAGAATGAAATGGCGCTAATTGACCTCAATTCTGGTAGTGGTTTTGGGTGGGTCTAATTTCACTTACGTTGAGAAATCCTACCCTTCCTTTCCCATTCTGATTCTCATGTAATATTACCATTTAACCACACGCGTGGGGTTTGCAACAAATTCGTCACCATTTGTCTGCCTTAGCTCCTTCTGTTCTGTCTTGGTCCCTGTGACAGTTTGTGCATCTTTGAGTTAGTTGGGGTTATTGGAGGAATTTACCATTCATCCTAGCATGACATATTCATACAAAGCCTTGAAATACTTTTAGCTGTTTCTCTGCTCTTTCTGTTCTATCTACATAATTAAAGAAGTTAAAATCTGCAAAGATGGACACCGAATCAACCCAGAGAGATAAAGTTGTCTACTCGTATTTATTTTCCCTGCAAAGTATATTCTTTATAAATCCTTCATGGCACATTAAATATTGACTCTTCCTTGTCTCAGTGAACAAAATAATTGTGCATCACCGAATTTCTCCTTCGAAAGCACAGAATGGATTGCTATGGCACTTTACTCAATATTTAATTAAATTTGTTTTTTAAAAAAAAATAGAGAAAAAATCATTCTGATACATGAGGAACCCAGGAACTTCACACCTGCAGTTGGTTTAACAGCAGCAAGCAGTTTCTTCAAGGATGCTCTCTGAAGCATGGCTAACACAGGCTATTAGGAAGGATAGTTAGGAAATGCATCAATATTTAGAAACCATAAGTGAAGAATCTAATTTTTAAAAAATCCTACCTGTAGACAATAGAAGTGTATTGCTGAAATTAACAAGTCTGGATCTTAAAGAAAGCATTAACCTTGCTTTGATTGCAAGCGCTTGTTAGCCATGGCACAGCCCTTGTTTTATGGGCTGGCACTTAGCGTGCGATGAATGCTTCACGCTTGCCTGCGATAATTCCCTCGGCCGGCCGGGAAGCACCAGCCTCTCTCAGCAGGAGGTTTGCTGAACACAGAGCCTTTCAGAAGGAAGGAAAAGGTGATTTTCCTAGTGTTTGAAGGAAAACATGAAAGCATACCTCATGCTGTAGCTTTAAGTCGCCTTAAATTTTCCTTTACTTTTTTTTGAGTGCAGGCTGAAAAATGACTGGTCTAGAGAAAATGCAGAATTCCAGGGAAGCTTCAGCAAGGGTAGTATACTTAGAGAAAAGTTAAGTGACAGGACCTGCACTTGTAATAGAAAGTTTGCCACTCTCGCCATCCTCTCCTTCGGACTGTGTGTGCGGTGGGGTGTTTTGCTAGTGTTCGTGAGGACACTGTCCGTAGCCGTGCCTTCTTCCCAGTGTCTTCCTTGGAGAAGGTAAGCCAAGAAGAGCCCCCTACTTGGAGCAGAAGATGTTAGTTTTTGCAGTAGTATCTAGGTCTGAGATGACCGTCTCCAGCAGAGGCAGCTTTATCCTTGTCAGCAGGGTTTATATTCCACAGAGGGACAGAGTTCGGAGGCTTGGGTGGTGGTTTGGTTATCCTAATTAAGTGCTGGGCAGCTGAAAGGGTGGGAAGACTCTTCTTGTCACCTAAAGCACTGCCATACAAGCTCCCTCCCACCGCTCGATGTGGTTTGATTAAAGCACGTTGCAGATAGTGTGCTGGTAATGGAGGGGTTTAGTATGGGTTCGTTATCAACGTCTGTTCAGTATGAAGGTAAAAAAGTCAACCAACGTAATTTCCCCGTAGACCGTAAAATGGCATCAAGGTGTGATGTTTGGTGTCTTCCAACGGATAATTCAACCGATGCTTCAGAAATGCAGTGTCGGTATGAGGGTGTGCGTGGGGCTATGGAGAAGGAAATAGCAGCTTTAAAATGATCGTGATAAATGCCTGCCATCATAGGCTTAGCTTTCATCTTGTATAAGTAAGGTCAGTCCTTTTGTGGTACATTTAACACAAGATTGAAAAAGAAATTAAATATGTTGGTTTTATCATATCACAACACATTTCTGGGAGTGTTTAAACAGAGAAAGCGAAATACATAATAAGGTATAATATTGAATGAAAATGGGGGTTTTCTTTCTTATTCTTTTTTCAAGTGAAAGTCTTGAATTAAAATAAAATTAATAAAAAAACGAAGAAATATTACCAGTGTTGAGTTGTGAAAATCATGTCTTGGGACCTAACAAAACACAGGATTAACTTAAATCTCATGATTTTAGAATTTAATTAAATTTTGTCTCAGGAAAAGGTGGGGATAAGCCTCTGGGGTATACCTAGGTAGTGCTTTGGAACTTCTTTCTTCCACTGCAAAAGCTTTAAATGTGTGTATTTACGTGAAGAGAGAGCTAAGGTTATGCAGAAATAAAGTCACCTTGGGGCCAGGACCCAAAGGATGTCACTGCTATCCAAAACTGGGAAGTGGCAGTGTCGGGAGCGTGTTGGGTCCTGTTAAAACTGATCTCTCTGATGTGGCTAAATATGATTAATAACTCGGTATTGTTTGTATCTTTGGCTGAGCTATTTGGGAGTGCTGGTCGTAATTCACAGACTCTGTGCCCAGCGGTGTGCGGGTGTAGGTCAAAGAGGTGGCCAGAGGTCCTGACGAGGAGCAGCACAGCCCTGCTGTTAATTTTCTGAAGCCTTCTCCTCATCTACTGACCAGCAGATGTTTCCAAGGGGTCAGAGGTTCTCCTACTTGCCTGTCCAGGGCATGTGGCAGCTGCAGCCACGGTCCTCGGTAATACAGTCTGACGAGAAGAAACCCGAAGGTTTAGACAGGGATATTGTGCCAAAATGTGACACATCGTGTCTCGTGTTGCTGTGATTTGGTGTGATGTGGTGCACGCTGTGTACGGCTCCTGGGAAAGCTGGTGATGAAGGCATCAGTGACGCAAAATACTGAATGAATTTAAAAAAAAAAATCATTTTAAGAAGAAACTGGGATTTGTTCTGAGAGTACTGTTTTGAAATGAAGGAGAATAGTTAGGCAAGAGATGCCATCAAAATGATACCCTTCCATCCCAAAAAACCTTTGTCAAAGCAGCACTTTTTAGATGGACACCCCCCCCCCCCCCCACCCCTCTTTCACAA